>NW_015508558.1:8705-15847 GCF_001515645.1 Sinocyclocheilus grahami | reverse complement strand
CCCATCTTCATGAGGGTGGACAGGAGGATCTGGTGGTTAACTGTGTCAAAAGCAGCAGACAGATCCAGCAAGATGAATACTGAGGATTTGGAAGCTGCTTTTGCCAGTCTCAGGTCTACAGTAACCTAGAGCAGTGCAGTCTCAGTTGAGTGGCCGCTTTTGAAGCCAGATTGGTTGCTGTCCAGGAGTTGTTCTGTGCAAGAAACATAGACTCGCTCAAGTGTCTTTGCAATGAACGGAAGAATGGATACCGGTCTGTAGTTTTCTAAATGTGCTGGATTTAGAGAGGGTTTCTTAGGCAGTGAGTGGGGTTACCCAAGCCTGCTTGAATGCTGTGGGAAATGTACCAGAGTGAAGAGAGGTGTTGATAATGTGAGTGAGTGTGGGTATAACTGAAGAAGAAATGGCCTTAAGGAGGTGAGTGGGGATAGGATCAAGCTGGGAGGAAGTAGGATGATATAAGTTTATAAGTTTAGAAATGTCTGCCTCCGAGAGTGGAGAGGAGGAGAGTGAATGAGTATTTAAGGTTATGAAGTTTTTGTGGCGTTGTGGTGTGAAGAATTGGTCGCTGATGGTTCTTGTTTTATTTATGAAGAATATTGCAAAGTCATCGGCAGTATGAGTTGATGAAGGAGTGGGTGGAGGAGGACAAAGAAGAGAAGAAATGTTTTGAAAAGCATGCGAGAGTCAGAACAGTTGTTAATTTTGTTGTGGTATTATGTTGTTTTAGCAGTGAAGACACTTGCAAAGAAGGAGGAGAGGAGTAACTGATATACACTAAGGTCAGTAGAGTTTGTTTATTTGCGTCACTTCCTCTCTGCGGCTATAAATAATCCTCTGCGGGATGATAAATAACTACAAAATTGATTGTAACAGGGTTGGTAATAGTAATTGTGTGTGATTCAAATGAACTGTTGCAGGTAAGAGATGGTAGACTATCAAATTTCCATTCTTTTGAAATAAGTAGAGCCATCCCTCCACCCCTCCCTATCGGGCGTGGCAATAGATGAATGAAAGTCTGCTTTGTTTACAGCAGAATGTCAGTTCCAGAGACCAATTGGAATAGAGAGTAAAGTAGTAGAGGACAGAGGGACAGTATGCAGATTATTAGGCTAGAGCTGCCTGCAACGTACAATGCGTGGTTTATGAGTGTTAGTAGTAATAGTAGAGATTTGGATGCACATATTGAGTACAATTGACTAGAACAAGTAAAGAAAGGGAAAAAAAGCAATGCTCAGGTGTCTTTTCGGTGTCCTCGCTAGGTGGAGTCGCGCAGGTAGAGTCGATGGTCTTTACACTCGTCAGTCTTCACACTAGGAGGGCTTCACACGAGGGCTGCCGCAACCGCTGGCGCGGTGTACTGAGCAAATATATACGTTCCTGATTCCACGTAATTTAATTCAGCTGGCCAAGCCTTACTCCTTATGAAACCGAAACTGCAAAGCCACGCGATATGCACGAGAACAAACGTGACTTGAGCATGCGTTTACCACGGTAAACACAGTAAACAAAACAATGTGTCCTAGCAATGACAACCACGCTAAAATCTAATGAGAAAAGATACAAAACACTTACAGACTGCTGTCCTCTTCTGCTGCTCAACTGCTTCTACTGCAGTAATTTCTACCAAGGGGTCTTGCCTAATCGAGTCATTGTTGCATCGTCACAAAAATTTATAATTTGCACATCTTTGCAAGTCTTTTTGTTTTAGCCATTCGGTACTCGCACACCACAGATAGGGTTTTCTGTGCGCTCACAGTCACGTCCAAAGCCGCATTGTGAGTTTCATCAAGCTCCAGTGACTGCAGAGCTTCGGTCCCCATTTACACTATCAGCCTGCACCATCTCAGCTGGAGCTGTCTCAGGGGGAAGACACTGGCATCCCGTGTGGCCTCTCCAGCTCTGTGGCCTCTTCGCTCTCTAGCACTCTTCAGCTCGGTGGCCTCAGCACTCCCCAGTCAGGCAACGTCAGTGGCACCCCCCCAGCCAAGTGGTCTGAGCAGCTCCCACTGAAAGGGCTACAGCACTCGTTCTTCTTGATTTGCCCATGGAGTTCGTTCCTGGGCTTGTTACTCTGCGGACTTTTATTTTATAGTTTCCATATTCCTTTTATTCTATGTTCACTTCCTGTGCTCCAAAATGATAATAGTAAATACTAAATTTTCAGTTAAAGGAGGTTCATCATTGAATTCAGTGATGTCATCATACAGCTCAGTTCAGTTTAAATAGTGTCTGTGCTATCAAGTCGACGATATTGCAGGAAATTAAGAGTCCCCAACTAAGCAAGCCAGAGGCAACAGCAGCAAGGAACCGAAACTCCATTGGTGACAGAATGGAGAAAAAAAAACCTTGGGAGAAACCAGGCTCAGTCGGGGGGCCGGTTCTCCTCTGGCCAGACGAATACATGATATACATGACACAAAGGGCTTCAGAAGGGCTTCCTACTGAGGTAGAGCACTGGCTTTTAGGCTCCTTTGCCTTCCAAGTACCACTCCTGTTCTTTTGTCAGAGGCGTTAATTTGCATTGAGCTGGAGCGCATCTTTTCCTATATCATCTTAAATGTAATCTTACAGTCCTCTGTCCACCCTGTTCTTCTCAGTCCTGTATAGCAAATTCATCAATGTTGTCGATGTTGCTTTTGTTTCAAAAGTCTGGATGAATTGGCGGTATTAGCCCTTTAAACCAGAAAAGATTGTACCTCTT
Source organism: Sinocyclocheilus grahami (assembly GCF_001515645.1). Lineage (NCBI taxonomy): Eukaryota > Metazoa > Chordata > Actinopteri > Cypriniformes > Cyprinidae > Sinocyclocheilus > Sinocyclocheilus grahami. The sequence continues at coordinate 13,143 of NW_015508558.1, read as the reverse complement.
TTTTTGTCCTAGGTTAAACATTTCACCAGATAATTTCCATTTTGTCCACCTGCTGTTGTAGTTTACCATTGTCCAGATGGTACCCCAAATAACTGGTCTCCTGTTGCACCCTCTCACACTTTGCTTATAGAAATATATGCAGACCCATCCCATTCTTCTTCAGAATGATAACCAGATTGCTGATCCACTGTCTCATAGAGGTTTCCATCACAATCACTCCCAGCCATTTCAAATTTTCAGTGTTGCCTTTCTCACCTGTTGCTTGCCTATGCATAAATAGCTTTTATTGTTTATCTTGTTACTTTGTCAGTTGTTGAATGTCTTGTTGCCATTCTGACTGTGCTCTTTGTTGTTAGTTTACTTTGTCTTTTCATTAAAACATCCCTGCACTTAGATCCTTGTGGGTGGGTGGGTTAGGGTTGGGGGCTGTGCTTCTCAAGCTCCAGTGACTGCAGAGCTTCGGTCCCCATTTACACTATCAGCCTGCACCATCTCAGCTGGAGCTGTCTCAGGGGGAAGACACTGGCATCCCGTGTGGCCTCTCCAGCTCTGTGGCCTCTTCGCTCTCTAGCACTCTTCAGCTCGGTGGCCTCAGCACTCCCCAGTCAGGCAACGTCAGTGGCACCCCCCCAGCCAAGTGGTCTGAGCAGCTCCCACTGAAAGGGCTACAGCACTCGTTCTTCTTGATTTGCCCATGGAGTTCGTTCCTGGGCTTGTTACTCTGCGGACTTTTATTTTATAGTTTCCATATTCCTTTTATTCTATGTTCACTTCCTGTGCTCCAAAATGATAATAGTAAATACTAAATTTTCAGTTAAAGGAGGTTCATCATTGAATTCAGTGATGTCATCATACAGCTCAGTTCAGTTTAAATAGTGTCTGTGCTATCAAGTCGACGATATTGCAGGAAATTAAGAGTCCCCAACTAAGCAAGCCAGAGGCAACAGCGGCAAGGAACCGAAACTCCATTGGTGACAGAATGGAGAAAAAAACCTTGGGAGAAATCAGGCTCAGTCTGAGGCCAGTTCTCCTCTGACCAGACGAAACCAGCAGTTCAGTTCCAGGCTGCAGCAATGTCACTGTCACAGTACAGAAGGAGACCAAAACGGAGATATACGGGTAAGAAGGGTTCTTTACTGAAACAGAGGTGCTGAGGGGAGAGATGCAGAGCAAACGGGTTAAATAAAAAGAGTTCCAGAAACTGAAGGAATATAGCTCACGTAGTGACTACTTCTTGAGTCTTTCTCAGATCTGATGGATGATGACTTCAACGAAAATAGGTGGGTGACAGGTAGGAGTCCAGGTGAGTGAGTCAGGTAAGGAGTAGCGTAGTGAACTCAAGACCAGACAAAGTGCAACTGCAGTGACTGAGTATTTGAGCTAGTGTTGATGAGGTGGTGACAGGTGCGGCTGATTAGTAATCCGGTGATTGTGCGGGGACTCAGCTTGGGGACTCAGCTTGCAGCAAGGCAGTCAGAGACGAATATCCCGCATCGATAACCACACCTTATCTCCAGGTTGGTATTGTGGAGTGGGTCAGCAGTGAACGTCTGCTTGGGCTTGGTGTCTCTGAACCGCCTGCTGTAGATGGACATGCGCTGAGTCTCAGACACTCTCGCTCTCTCTGAACCAATGATCAACCGCTGGAACGTCAGATGGTTCTCCCATCCAAGGGAACAGGGGAGGTTGGTAGCCGAGTACGCACTGAAAAGGGGTGAGGCCGGTGGTTTGCTGCCTGAGGGAGTTTTGTGTGTACTCGGCCCAGGGAAGGTAAAGGCTCCAGCGGTTCTGGTTGTTGTGACAATAGCTACGAAGATATCTCCCGATCTCCTGAATTTTTCGCTCAGTCTGGCCATTTGATTGTGGATGATATCCGGAGGTGAGGCTTACTGATACTCCGAGGAGTTGGAAGAAGGCCCGCCAGACCCGGGAGATGAATTGGGGCCCACGATCAGAGACGATGTCCTCAGGGATGCCGAAATTGCGAAAGACTTGATTGAATAACTGCATTGCTGTTTCCATGGCAGTAGGTAGTTTTCTGAGGGGGAGAAGTTTGCATCCCTTAGAGAATCGGTCGACAACTACGAGTATGCATGTGTAAGATTCGGACTCGGCGAGATCTGTGACAAAGTCGACTCCGATGTGGGACCAGGGCCGGTGAAGTATGGGAAGTGGTACCAGTTTTCCTTGTGGCAGCTGACGGGGAGATTTGGTGATGGCACAGACTGAGCATCCTTGTACAAAACGTTTGACTTCTCTGGCCATATTGGGCCACCAGTAGCGGGTTTCGAGAAGCGAGAGGGTTTGCTGGCTGCCTGGATGTCCAGACGTCCGCCTTTACCGGAGAGGAGTGCAGCGAGTCCAGAAGGGTATTGCGGAGAATGGATGGAACATAGATTTTCCCTTCTGGACCTCCCAGCGCAGCAGGTTCTGATTGGGTGGCTCGATGGATCTCTTCGTCGAGCATCCACTAGATGGGACCCACAACGATGGCTGGAGGGAGAATAGTCTCAGAGGGTAGTACTCGTTCAGTGGAGTGGTACAGAAGGCCTCCTTCAGTCTTTCAAAACTCTCGAGGGCATCGGGAGTCCAGGACAGAGACTTGGGCTTGTTTCGGAGCATTGAAGTTAAAACTGCGATGTTATGACTGAAGTAGTGTATGAAACGACGGTAGAACTTTGAGAATCCCAGAAAGCGTTGGCGTTCTTTAACGGTTTTGGGCTTTGGCCAGTTATGAATGGCTTGGACCTTCTTGTCATCCATCTGGATAACCTGGAGGCTGATCACATATCCGAGGAACTTGGTGGTGGAAAGGTGGAACTCGCACTTCTCCAGCTTGAGATAGGGGTGGTATTTTCTCAGCTGTTGCAGGACCTGCTCCACGTGATGGCGATGTTCAGCCAGGTTCCGGGAGTAAATGAGAATGTTGTCGATGTAAACGATCACAGAGCGATGAAGGAACTCCCGGAACACCTCGTTCATAAATCCTTAGAATACAAAAGGTGAGTTGGATAATCCATATGGCATAACAACTTATTCATAGTGTCCATACGCCATAGTGGGCGTTATGAAAGCGGTCTTCCACTCGTCACCATGGTGGATACGAACGAGGTTATAGGCACTTCGCAGATCCAGCTTGGAGAAGATACAAGCTCCACGAAGTTCCTCCAGGGCAGCCGGCACTAGTGGAAGGGGATATGGGTATTTGACAGTTTGAGAGTTGAAAGTTCTGTAATCAATACAAGGCCGCAAGCCTCCGTCCTTTTTGCCCACGAAAAAGAAACTGGATGCTGCCGGTGATGTGGAGGGATGGATGAAACCTTGCTGGAGAGCCTCCTTAATGTAGTCCTCCATAGCTCCGTGCTCTGGGATGGACAATGGATACACTCTACCCTTTGGGAGCTGAGCTCCAGGCAGCAAATCTATGGCACAGTACCATGGCCGATGAGGTGGTAATTTAGAAGCGGCCCGCTTGCTGAACACATCCTGAAACGCCCGGTATTCTGAGGGAATGCTGTGAGGTTCGGTGGGTTTAGGGCTCTCTATGGAGGTAGCACAGACAGGGAGGAGACAAGGTGGCAGTGGACGAATTTTGGCCATACAGTTCAAAAGACAGTACTCACTCCATTGTAGAACTTTGTTGGTGGTCCAGTTAACTATGGGAGAGTGTTGGGATAACCAGGGGCATCCCAGGATGATCTCCACGGTGGAATCCTCTAGCACCAGAAAAGAGATGAGGTCCTCATGAAGGCACGCAATACGGAGTGTGATGGTGGGGGAGCATAATTGGATTTTACCACGACCCAACGGCTTTCCTTGGATGGTGAGGATATTCAGAACATGAGCATTCTTCAGCGGTTTTAGTTTAAGTCTTTGGAGTGTGTTGCGGGATATGAAGTTACCCAAAGAACCAGAGTCTACAAGGGCTTGCGCTGAAAGGGATTGGTGAGATGACATTAATAATACATTCATTCGAGTCAATGTAGCAATTTGAAGACTGAGCTGAATAGTACTCACCATGGGTCGTGCTGGTCGGATAGGACATGAGCGAATCAAATGTCCATGCTTCCCACAATATAGACATAGCCCGGATGTAATCCTCCGTGTTCGCTCCGCATGGGTGAGATGGTACGAATCCACTTGCATGGGTTCAGGTGCTGGAGGCGGTGAGGCGGATGTGGGCGGTGAGGAGAGTGGCATGGCATTTTTACAGGCATGGAGATGTTGGGAGATAGTCTTCTGAATGAAGTTTTCCAAGCCCACTGTATCATTAAAAATCACTAATTGTAGACGAATGTCGGCGTTAAGCCCTTGACGAAATGCGGTAAGTAAGGCCACTTCATTCCATCCACTAGTCACCAGAGTGCGGAATTTGACGGCATACTCGCTGTAGCGTCTCGACCAATCTGACACACTAATTTTTATTTGATTTAACAAA
>NW_015508558.1:3623-8075 GCF_001515645.1 Sinocyclocheilus grahami | reverse complement strand
TTCAGCAAAGATCAACTGGAAACCTTAGGATTGCATCAGGAATCTCTTTCAGACAGCCGAGACTCGCAAGTATCAAACTTAGTCTTATTAATTGATACATTAAGTATCAGTTACACCTTTTTACAAGGTGTGTTTGAACTCAGAATCTGACGTATCCCTCAGGCTTAGATCTGCTGAATATGCAAATGGTTCCATAAAATTCATTCTTTATGTCTCTTTCTGTACTGAGTTAAACTTTAACCCTTTCCTTCCTATACCAACTGTATGTGTGTGTGTGTGTGTGTATGTGTATGTTAGACCAGTTTATGTGTTTATGTAGTATGTTGGACTAGTTTATGTGTTTATGTAGTATGTTGGACTAGTTTAAGTGTTTATGTAGTTAATAAAACCTTACTTGTAACACACTTGACGTGTTCATTGTTTGCTCATAACCGGAGTCACTAATCATGCAGATTTACGCTACAAGCTTTGTAGAATTGTACAGTAAGAAAGTTATTTCCTTTAACCAGGAAATTAATGTTCTTAGAATTGACAAGACAGTTGACCCTGAGAGGTCAACTAAATATCTACAGCGGATCTAAAATATTCATAATTAACTATAACTAATTATGGTTAATTATTCATATTTCCCATGAGCTGATTCGTTACATCGCTCACTGAAGCCGTGCCTTGACTGATGCGGAAGAGCTGATCATGAAAAGAGATTTCCACGGCTGCATGACCGAACACCTCCTTGATTTGGGATGTAAATGTCGATAGAGTGCGGATGGCCTGGCTGTTAACTTCCCACATAGACTGGGCCCAGTGAAGAGCGCGGCCTGCGAGATGAGAAATCATGAATGCAACTTTGGTGCGGTCATTAGGAAAGGCTTGAGACTGCATCTCAAAGTATAGGGAGCATTGTAACAGGAAGCCACCACAATCCTCCGCCTCACCGGAGAAGATAGCGAGCCGGGCCATGGGACTGTGGGAGGCAGACACAACAGGGGCTCAGATGGCTTGAATCAAATCTTCCAGTGAAGTTGGGTTCTGTGGTTGAGGCTCCATGTTGAGCTTGGGTGGTCTGGTCTTCTGTCACAGTACAGAAGGAGACCAAAACGGAGATATACGGGTAAGAAGGGTTCTTTATTGAGACAGAAGTGCTAAGGGGAGAGATGCAGAGCAAACGGGTTAAATGAAAAGAGTTCCAGAAACTGAAGGGATATATATATATTACTTTATAAGTAATAAGCAAGATTTTAAAATCTATACGATGTTTAATAGGGAGCCAGTGCAGTGTTGACAGAACCGGGCTAATATGGTCAAATATCCGGGTTCTAGTAAGAACTCTAGCTGCTGCATTTTGGACCAGCTGGAGTTTGTTTATTAAACATGCAGAACAACCACCCAATAAAGCGTTACAATAATCTAACCTTGAGGTCATGAACGCATGAATTAACATTTCTGCATTTGACATTGAGAGCATAGGTCGTAATTTAGATATATTTTTTGAGATGGAAAAATGCAGTTTTACAAATGCTAGAAACGTGGCTTTCAAAGGGAAGATTGCTATCAAATAGCACACCTAGTGTCACGAATCAGGCCTCTGTGGCTCTCTCCGACGGCCTCCGGAGGGCACCCTCTCCCGAGTACTAACGTTCATGGACTACATTTCCCATACACCCCATGACTGGGATTGATTACTGGCACAGGTGTTTCCCCTTAGCTTCCCTATTTAAGCAGCTCCCAGACGCTCAGTGTTTGCAAAGGCATGTATTGCCCCGGCTACATTTCTGAGCGTTTATTCCCTGTCTTGTCATCTCTTGTGTATTACCTCGGACTGTTCTTACTAGTATGATTCTCTGCCGCCTGCCCCAACCCTCGCTCTGTTACTGTTTATTCTCCTGGATTATCCCTGCTGTTTGTGATGCTGTTGACTGATTACTGCCTGTTTCACTCTGCCTTTGATTCGAATAAAGCTGCAAATGGATCCGCATGCCTCTGACTCTTCGTTACACCTAGGTTCCTAACTGATGATGAAGAATTGACAGAGCAGCCATCAAGTGCTAGACAGTGTTCTAGGTCAGTGTTTCTCAACCGGGGGTACGCGGACCCCTAGTGGTCTGTGGCGTAATTGCAGGGGGTCCGTAGGATCAATACAAAAAATAATAATAAATAAATAATAATAATAATACAAATGTTATTAATTGACACTTTATTTTATCTAATACTGGCAATAATATTGTTACAAAAACCATAAAAAAACAGGTTCAAGTTACTTTAGGTGCATTTTCATATTTGCCACCATTTTTAATCATTCACAGGAACAGTTTGTCAGAAAACAGAGCTGCCATTATGGACAGGTGGCTTAAATGGGCCATCAACCAGTGGACCTGACACAAGTCAAGAAAATTCTGGCCCACCAGAAAGATAAGAATAACAGACACAAAAACACTTCAATATCAAGACAATTACAGAATGTTTGGGTTCACTGCAACAACGACTGAGCCCGCACAGCCACTATGCTTTCTGTGTGGTGAGGTCCTGTCGAACCACACAATGAAACCATCCCATTTGCAGCGACATCTGAGAACGAAACATTCTTCCTGTGTCGGTAGGTCGGCAGAATTCTTCCACAGAAAATATTCTGAATTTCAAAAGAGTCAAGACAAATTCAAAGCTGCTACACAGATGTCCAGCTCTTCCCTCCTTGCATCATATGAGGTATCACTGCTTGTGGCTAAATCTAAAAAAACCATATTCAATTGCTGAGGAATTAATCGTACCAGCAGCAGCTATTCTCACTGAAACAATGCTAGACAAGAAAGCAGCGAAGGCAATTAAAACGGTACCTTTATCCAACGACACTGTATGCCGTCGAATTGACGATATGGCTGAAGATATCGTTGCACAGGTGGTGGGCAACTTAGAACGGACTACAAGTTTTGCTTTACAATTAGACGAGTCAACTGATATTAGTGGCGACACAATTGGTTGCATTTGTTCGATACAAGGACACGGAGGATATCAGTGAACATACTATTCTGTAAGCCAATGCTGGGCAAAACCACTGGTGAGGACATTTTTAATGTTGTGGACTCTTTTTTCATGCAACACTCGTTGGACTGGCAGATGTGCTCACACATATGCACGGACGGCGCAGCATCAATGATGGGGCGGATCCATGGATTCGTCTCGCGTGTGAAGCAGGTACATTCCGGCATCAAAACAATGCACTGCATAATTCACAGGGAGGCTTTAGCTTCAAAACAATTGAGCCTGAAATTAAATGAAGTCCTTAATGATGCTGTTAAAATCATTAACTTCATCAAATCCCGACCTCTGAATGCCAAGCTGTTTAAAAAACTGTGTGACGAAGTCGGCATTGAGCACCATCAATTACTGCTGCATACTAATGTACGCTGGCTCTCGAGAGGATAAACACTTCAGAGACTGTTTGAATTACAAGAGCAAGTTGGCGTTTTTCTCTCTGAGAACTTGCATCCACTTTCAGCACTGCTGAAAGATTTCAACTGGCTGGCCCACTTAGCTTACCTGGCGAATATTTTCAGCAGGCTGAATGAATTGAACTTCGGAACTGCAAGGTACAGACACATCTGTCTTACACATGTATGATCGAGTTTCCGGTTTCATGAAGGAAATTGACCTCTGGAGAAGGAAATGTCAGGATGGGGATCTCAGCAGTTTCCCTCAGCTTAACAGCTGCATTTTAAATGGTGGAGCTGATCAAGTCAGCACTCTGGAGACAGTACAGACACATGTGAGCAAACTTTCCTCTGAGATCAAGTTATATTTTCCAAACATTGAGGTTCAGAATTCTGAACTTGACTGGATAAGGAACCCTTTTTGTGGCTACCAGCATTGAGACCACTCCTGTTAGTCTTCAGGGACGACTTATAGATTTGTCCTCAGATAGGGGTTTGAAGATAATGTTTTCAGAGACACCACTGACAAAGTTTTGGTGCAGTGTTGAGAAAGAATACCCTGATGTAGGGAAATGTGCTCTGTATGAACTGCTGCTTTCGGATCAACCTATTTGTGTGAGGTCACATTTTCAGCCATGGCAAACATAAAGACAAAACAGAGAAACAGACTCAACCTGGAGAGAAGTCTTATTGCTGCTGTTGCCACACTTCACCCCAGAATGCAAAATCTTACTTGTGATAAACGAGTGCAAATTTCACATTGAAAATGAAATGAACAACTTCAAATTCAGATGGACCTTTATTAATGTAAATAAATTTATATTTGAAGGTCAAAGCATAAAATTATTTCTGTTAGTGTAATATCCATTTCATGTTGTTAAAATACTAATCAGTAACAAAAGCAACACAAAGGTATTTTTAATGTAAATCATTTTTGACAAGTTAAATTCAGCTACGACAACTGCCATTAAAATGTGTTAAAAGCTTTCTATTCAAATATGTTTTACAAGTCAATGTTATTGTATTT
>NW_015508558.1:0-1405 GCF_001515645.1 Sinocyclocheilus grahami | reverse complement strand
GTTTAGCCAGTCTGTCTGCTTCCTGACCTGGGCCCCAGTTAGTCAAGTACAAACTCTAAGACTATGTGCCATATTTCTTGACAGAAGAGCGGCACCACCCCAGGAGGGATGAAGACCATTTCTTTTCAACAGGTCAGGTCTGCCCCAAAAACTCGTCCAATTGTCTATGAAACCTATGTTATTCTGTGGGCACCATTTAGACACTCAGCCATTAAGTGACGACAGCCTGCTTTAACAATGAATAACAATCTTACTGAATTTACGTTTAGCATTAGCCAGCGCTTTTAAATTTGCCAAGATGTCAGGTGCTCTGGCTCCCGGTAAACATTGAACTATGGTGGCTGGTGTCTCTATTTTCACATTCCGTACAATAGAATCGCCAATAACTAGAGCACTTTGATCAGGTTTCTCAGTGGGTGCGTCACTGAGTGGGGAGAACCTGTTTGATGTTTTGATCGGAATGGAAGAGCGGTGTTTTGACCCGCAACTATGCCACCTCACAGTCACCCAGTCACCCTGCTGCAGAGGCTCTGTAACCGGAACCGAACAATGTACAGGGCTCCCTGAGCTAGTTGCATCCAAAGCCGTATCTAGAGTCCTCACATTCTTACTGTCCTCAATTAAAGTTTGGATGCGTGTCTCTAATTCTGAAATCTTCTCTGTCAGCCTACTATTTCCCTGCATTTATCACATGTGAATCCCTCATCGCCGACAAAGAGAGCTAAACTATACATGTGGCAAGCGGTGCAAACAATAATAGCAGGAGAAGAAGCCATTACTCACCGTGATTGAAGAATGACTCTGACTTACCACTGTTGTTTGATGAACTCTTGAAAAAACGGAGCGAGAGAGAAAAGAAACAGAGCGAGAGAAAAAAAGAAAACAGCAATAGACACGAATGGAAACACGAATAACAAGCTAACCACTAATGAATGCTAACGCGCTGCACGCTCGCTGCACTCGCTGTTTTAGAATAAAAGCGAATGATCAAATTAATCAGATTAGTTTGATAGATAATATCAGAAATATGGTGGGGATTAAGTTATATTTTATCACTTTAAACAACAGAGAGTGATAGTAAGATAGAGATTCAACAAAAAAGCAAAGCTACACAGAGCTACAATCACAAACCACTCAGCAGTACGGTACAAAGGAAACGGATACAATCACCCCTGCTCTGCCTCTCAGACTGTCTTATAAAATGACAGTCATATAAACATAAACAAAAGTACAACTAAAATGTCCCAGGCCTGGTCCTCTCTCGTCCTTTACTGTTGCACTTCTTTTATCCTTCCGGAGCTCATCTGCAGGACTCGAAATGCAGATGTTGCTAATTATCATTTTCTCCACTGGCCTTGCTCACTCCCACAGCTCTCGGCCCCACCCCACTCATCACAGATCTACC
>NW_015508557.1:19564-21487 GCF_001515645.1 Sinocyclocheilus grahami | reverse complement strand
AAAAAAATGGCTTCCACGCACTAAGATAAAATTAGAGAACTAAACAGATTACATCATGTCAGGCTGACAAATGAAACAACCTGCTATATTTAGCAGCTCAGAATCTTAATGATCATTCAGTGCCCGGTGTTGTAGACCAGCGAGAGAAATGGTGGCGTGTTTTGTTGGCTGTAAAAACAGCTTCTCAATTTTTCAATCCGTCATTCTGCTCTATTAGCAAAACCTAACACAATTAGTTATGAATATGCAGTAATAACATGCAAATTGTTCCCTCCCAATTGCCCCTAGGCAGTGGTCTTTGCCTCTCTAAACTCAATTCTTTCTACATCATTACAGAGGCATGGCATAATTCATCAGAAACAGGGGGGAAAAAACACCTTGGCCCAATTTCCTGCGCCTGGCTCGGGTAACCAATCGGCAACTGTTTACCGGAGTGTGACGGTGGTAGCGGGCGGCGTTAACCAAGCTTTTCCCCAGCACCTTCCCACTCTGTCACTTGTACACATCTCCCCTGGGTAATGTTAGACACTGCATTTGAGCCTGCCAGAACAATTAACCCTTCTGTTAATTAGAAGGAAATGTCAGACGCACAGATGGCACAAGCTGGCACCCAGCCATCCCGCCAACTGACGCTGAAAGAGACTTCCCTGCTGCTGACAGCTGCTCTCTTGTATCCCAAACCACCAGATGTCAAAACCCTCCAGCTGGGGAGGTCTGACGGGGGGTTTTGATGGAGGAGGGCAGCATGAGGAGGGGTTGTTCCACTCCCTAAGAATGATAGCACTTTACAGCCATAGGATCTGTTGCTCAGGATCAAAACATGAATATCTGCCAGAAATCCATTACAAATATGTCTCTGGCCAAAGGAAAAAAAAAATCTGTATTTTTCATTTAACATTCATTGAAAACTACTTTTGATTGTCCCCTGAAAAAAAATTATATAAAAAAATAGTACTTATTATACAATTATATATATTTTTTTTTTTTTTTGCAGGAGGGAAGAATTAATAGGTGTTTCCAAATGGTTTATTTTCCACACTTTCAAAATGGTCACAAAAAAAAATTTTGATTGTCCCCTGAAAAAAAATTATATAAAAAAATAGTACTTATTATACAATTATATATATATATATATATTTGTTTTGCAGGAGGGAAGAATTAATAGGTGTTTCCAAATGGTTTATTTTCCACACTTTCAAAATGGTCACAAAAAAAAATAAAATCTTTTAACACTGGTTGAGGTCAGTGATCAGCAGAAAACAGCTGTAGTGGAACTTGCTTTCTGGAATGCAAATATGGGCGAACAGGAGGGCTGAAGAGCAGATGATTGGCTGGATTGTTAGTGACAGTGGGCCGGAGCTCTCATGTCTGCACTCCAGCCACAGTGTAGTATATTGATTTGTTTGTTTCCCCAATAAGCGGAGAAGACGAGAACCTGGAAAAAGTCAATAGAAGAAAAAAAATTGTGTCCGCCCCCAAAGTAAGCTCTCTGAAAAGTGAAATTTCACTCTTTCAAAAAGCAATGATACTTCTGCTTCTCGAGGAAAATGGACAAGAACAAAAAAAAGAGATAATATTATGCAACATTTCCCTGTGTTCTATAAAAAAAAATTTAACATTATTGCAAAATCAACAAATAGTAATAATCATTACTCTATAAAAGAACAGTATATATATATATATATATATATATATATGTGTGAAGAGTTTGGTTCCAAAACGCGCTAAAAAATCTGATTAATTAGAGTAAAAATGTGTTTTCTTTACCAAGAAAGTGGCAAGATGAAAACCACTATTTCTGGTTTCAAACTTTCACATAGCATCTTTAGGTTATAATAACATTAAAAATTTAAATCCAGATTTTGATTTTCAAAGATTTATTATAAAATTTTATAATTTTTTTTCCCCAAAATGCAATAAATC
>NW_015508557.1:0-4590 GCF_001515645.1 Sinocyclocheilus grahami | reverse complement strand
TTATCAGTGGTGACTGTCAGTTAATGTACATATGGCAGAAATGTACGGAAAAATCAATTTAAGACGTAATAAAACAGACGATGAACACTATTAACAGCAATTATTATATGATGTAATCAAACTTATAACAAAATGTGGTAGTTCTGTATGTTGTTTCAGGGTTGGCATCATCTGAGGTCCTCTGAGGGGTTGGCATCATCTCTTCTCAGGTGTTCTGGATCCAGACTGAAGCTTGTGTAAATCCTAGTTACATCCCGTGGCAAAAAACAGAGAAACAAATAGAGACATAATTAGCGTAGCGTAGCGTACAGTGACGTGGCATCTGCGCTGTCTCAAGTCGGACAAAATGTCTAACCGGCATACACTGCTTCAAGTCAGATTTCGATCGATCTGTGCAGTACACAACCTTAAAAAATAATCCCAGCAGTTAATCAAACAAACCTAACCCTAACCCCAACACAGCCTGCTCACGCTATGCCTGCCAAGCCAGAGCCTACTCACGCCATGCCCGTCACGCCTGAGTCATCAGCCAAGATGGCCACGCCACACCAGAGCCCCATGATATCATGGCCACCACATCAGAGCCCCGTTACACCACAGCCGCCATGCTAGTTTCCCTTAAGGATTTTTTGGGGGGGGGTGGGGGACTATAGGACACAAGCTCCTGTGAATGCGTAGCTTGGGCTAAGACAGATAAGACTAATGGCCAGTGTTATGGATCCACCAATGATGCTTTGACACAATCTGTATTGAATAAAGTGTTATATAAATAAATAAAGGTGTCAGTGCGAGCGGCTGGCATCCCGGTGGCCTCAACATTCTCAAACCCCATGGCCTCAGTGCTGTCCAGCCTGGGGGTCCTCCCTCCATCAGCTGTACTGCCCATGATGTGTATGGGCTGCACACTGCTCTCTCCAGTCTATGAATCCGCTCCAGAGCCTGCTCAAGCCCTAGAGCTCAGTCCTGTGTTGGCACCAACCTGTGAGTTTCCTGCCTGTCCTGTTTTGACCACAGTGGTCACACATAAACCCTCTGCCAGTCCTGTCACGGCTAAAGAGGCCATCGCTGAACACACAGTCTGCCCTGTCACGGCCATGGAGGCCGTCCCTGAACTTTCTGCCTGTCCAGCCATGGCCAAGGAGGCCTTCTGCTCCTTAGGCTTCACCTTGGTCACCTGCTCTGCTCTGGTTCTCTGCTCCACAGGTTCCACCCTGGTGGTCATCTGCTCCACTGTGGGGATCCTCAGTCCCACCTGCTCCGCCCTGGTGGTCTTCAGCTCTGCCTGCTCCACCGTGGTGGTCTTCAGCTCCAGCCTGGCTTCCAGGCCTGCCATTGCTCCACGGTCCAGGTCCTCTACTGCTCCATAGACCAGGCTTGTTGCTGCTCCATGGTCCAGGTCCACCACGATTCCACGATGCAGGTCCACTACTGCACCATGAACCTCTGCTCCAAGGTCTAGACTTGCCGTTGCTCCTTGGTCCAGGTCCACCACTGCTTCACAGTCCAGGTCCACCTCTGCTTCATGGTCCAGGCCCGCCATTGCTCCAGGATCCTGTTCCAGTTCCTCTTCACGGACCTGGCCTTCCATCCCGCCCCCAGTCCACCACCCTCCTGGACCTTTTTGTTTGTTTTTGAGGTGGGTATTTTACTAGGGCATCAAGTGTCACACTTAGAGGGGGGGGGATATATCACATCTGTTTTGGGGTTTGTTCACATTTATGTTTTCATGTCTTTTATTTTGTTATTCTCTGTCATGGTTCCTGTTTGTCATGTGTTTCCTTGCTCCTCATGAGATCAAGTCACGTGCTACCCTTGTCCGTGTGTTATGTTCTGATTGGTTATTTGGTTGCATGTGTCATGTTCTCATTGGTTGGTTTTGTCATGTGTTCCTCTTGTCTAAGTATTTAAGCACTTTTGGTTGCCATGTTAGTTTGTTGTGTATTGATGTTAATTCCTATACTGATGATGGTGAGTGTCATGGTTTCAAGTCTTGTCAAGTTATGGTTTAGTTTAGTTTTGTTTGTTTTGCTCTTGTTAAATGGGAATAAAGCTCCACTTGGGTTCATCTACAACTCGCCTCCAGTGGGATTAGTTAAATTAACTTTCTGCCAGGACATTATCAGAACATTTCCTTTAAACTTAAAACACAACACAATGCAATGTATAATTAAAAATATGGTAAAAAATCTAAACACAAAATTCCTTACTACTGACTTTTCTTAGAGCGTATGGACAAAAAGTTAAACATTCTTCAAAATATCTTCTTTTGTGTTAATTAAGTATAGACAGGAAATACATGGATATATACACCCCAAAATAGTAAATAGAACTACTTACTGTAACCCCAAAAGTAAAATTCAGGTTGTTACAAAACTATGATTGTCTTTCTTCAGTGCAAAAAAATAAAATAAAAAGACATTTTGAAAGACAAACCTTTTTTTGTCCATACAATTAAAGTTAAAGACATTCATTATATGGACCAAACCAATTGAAACATTCTACAAAATATCTTATATTGTGTTTCACAGAAAAAGTCATACAGGTTTGGAGTAACATGAGGGTTGAGTAAATGATTGCATATTAAAAATGCAAAATAGCCATATTTTAAATTTGATGTCCACTGTATAACAACTACAAAGCGATTCACAATGGACTTATGGCGAGAACGTCCCATTTTTAACCAATTTACAGTTCAGGCCTGAATTGTTTCAATTACTCACAATTACATCACACATTTGAGCATTTTATCCAGTGCCGGTTGCCAAATATAAGTCATCTGACATTCATGGAAAAACTTGTGAAGTGCGAGATGAAAATGAAAGCACTGTGAATAGACGAGAGGCTTTTGAAAGGTAACTAACTGCAGTCAATTTGAGTCCCATTTCCTCTCCAAGACATTTTCAAAAAACAGCCTGTTCTACTGGCGGATTGTTCCATGCTCTCCCATGCTGGGTAAAAGGCTCCTGTCTCTTTTCTTTGGGGCCCAGATTCCTCTCCGTGCACACCCCTGACAGCCAGTCAATGCACAGGGGCCAAGGGAGGCGTGCAAATTGCCACTCTCAGACTCCAAAACCCAGAGGGCATCCATTTAGCCCTTCACTAAAGCCGCGTGTGTGCGCAGGGGCGCCTGTGCATGCTAGCGTACATGTGCGTTCGAGCCCGGTGAACGAAGCCCCTTAACGTGTCAGTTCATCAGCGTTCATGCCGCCTCTGATACCAAAATGATATGCAATTAATCATTCATCATGACATGCATATGCTCACATTTATCGCATCAAAAACACATGCCAAACAGAATACTCAAAATTGCACTAGACAAACAAAAGACTGCGATGCTACTCTGAGATCACCTAGCGGTATTCTGACTTCCAGACGTGTTATCATTCGGGGTTTTTAACTATTTTGTTTTTCATCTGCAAGAATCGTCACAGATACCGAACAACAGTATTGCAATTAACATGCAGCACTTATATGTTAAAGTTTAATATGCCGTAGTTTCACGTTGAAACACAATTTCCAAACATTAATGTGTTATAATGTGCCATGGTAAGTGGAGTAAAAAAAAATGGCTTCCACGTACTAAGATAAAATTAGAGCACTAAACAGATTACATCATGTCAGGCTGAGAAATGAAACAACCTGCTATATTTAGCAGCTCAGAATCTTAATGATCATTCAGTGCCCGGTGTTGTAGACCAGCGAGAGAAATGGCGGCGTGTTTTGTTGGCTATAAAAACAGCTTCTCAATTTTTCAATCCGTCATTCTGCTCTATTAGCAAAGCCTAACACAATTAGTTATGAATATGCAGTAATAACATGCAAATTGTTCCCTCCCAATTGCCCCTAGGCAGTGGTCTTTGCCTCTCTAAACTCAATTCTTTCTACATCATTACAGAGGCATGGCATAATTCATCAGAAACAGGGGGGAAAAAACACCTTGGCCCAATTTCCTGCGCCTGGCTCGGGTAACCAATCGGCAACTGTTTACCGGAGTGTGACGGTGGTAGCGGGCGGCGTTAACCAAGCTTTTCCCCAGCACCTTCCCACTCTGTCACTTGTACACATCTCCCCTGGGTAATGTTAGACACTGCATTTGAGCCTGCCAGAACAATTAACCCTTCTGTTAATTAGAAGGAAATGTCAGACGCACAGATGGCACAAGCTGGCACCCAGCCATCCCGCCAACTGACGCTGAAAGAGACTTCCCTGCTGCTGACAGCTGCTCTCTTGTATCCCAAACCACCAGATGTCAAAACCCTCCAGCTGGGGAGGTCTGACGGGGGGTTTTGATGGAGGAGGGCAGCATGAGGAGGGGTTGTTCCACTCCCTAAGAATGATAGCACTTTACAGCCATAGGATCTGTTGCTCAGGATCAAAACATGAATATCTGCCAGAAATCCATTACAAATATGTCTCTGGCCAAAGGAAAAAAAAAATCTGTATTTTTCATTTAACATTCATTGAAAACTACTTTTGATTGTCCCCTGAAAAAAAATTATATAAAAAAATAGTACTTATTATACAATTATATATATTTTTTTTTTTTTTTGCAGGAGGGAAGAATTAATAGGTGTTTCCAAATGGTTTATT
>NW_015508556.1:18000-21489 GCF_001515645.1 Sinocyclocheilus grahami | reverse complement strand
AGTAAAAATAAACGCACTTACCGCACATTAGAAATAAAAACAGAACGATGTTTAATGTTCCCTTCCTATTGCTCTAAATTCCATCAAAATCAGATTTCGATGCATAATATTACTGAAACATCACACCCACCCGACTGACCGCAACATTTAACACAATTAACTGAAGACAGACGGAAAGCTTTATATACCAATAGAGAGAGACTAACTTATGAATTTACATGACGACTGACGCTATAAAGAAGCAGAAAGTTTATGCTTTCAAAATAGGAAAGCCTGAATGGAAATGCTCAAGAAATTCTGATGGCGGCGGCAACAGGATCTTCTTAACACCGGATCGCAAACTATAAAGCATTACTTAACTTACGTTGAATTGAAAAAACAAAAAACAACAACTAATAATTCACATAACTATTTTATAACTAGACAAAGGATATTATAATAACAAAACAAAAAAAAAACTCTTTAATTCTGGATTTTGACATTTTTTCCATACCAAAAATTAATTAAACTAAACATTAAGCATGGCTTTCAGCAAACAGATCACCATTTATTTGAGATAAAATATAACAATGCAGAAAATAAATGCTATTTATAAGTATTTAATTGGAATAACTGTGCTTATAAAATTACAGGTCCCACACAGAGAGTAAATCATTGGAGATATTAAATGTATTTTTATCACGTAATATTATACAAAAACACATGCAATGGAAAATTACTTCTTCACAATATTGTACCAATACATTAGTCTACATTCTCTTATTTTACTATTTTATAAGGCAACACAGCACACTACATAAGATAAAACAGTAACAGTATGTATATAAACAGTACATATTATATATGAGTAGATAAAAATGTAAAAATGTTCTTTACACTAAGAAAAAATTATTCTTTAAAAAACTTTTCACGGATAAATTCTTTGGGCGATTAAAAATTGCACTTCTATGGCATCACTGCGAAACCTGATCCTTGTGATGAAAAAAAACACTCTCATTGTCTCGCAGTCTAATGTACAAGATAAAACACTTAGTGTTCAACTTAGTGTTTGGAGTGTCATATTGTTCAGTGTTCAAATTTATCTAGGTTTGTTATCACAGCTTTCCCAATGCTGATGTTTGGTAATTGTAGCACCACAGGTCATTTAAAGGTATCACACTTCCTGCTTCTCTACAGACAACAATACAAATGCACTCCCAGCATGTGGACAGTATGTGGTTAATTTTGAGGCGTGTGTCTCTCTGCTATTGAGTAGTTCTTCATAAGTTCTTCTGTAGTTTTATAAAGTATAATAAAGTTAATAAAGTAATCGGGATGATCTGTATCCAGTTGTAAAAGTCATAAACATGTTTCCCTCTTCATCTAAAACCAAACAAGGGTTTACATGAGTTTAACAGCTCAACAACACACTGGTTCAAGCATGCTGTTGTGATGATGTCACAGTGATTGACGCTGGTGGGCGTGTCTTATTTCATCACTCATTCACTTCATGCACATCTTCTCTATTCAACAGTGACATCTCAACAGTCTCTGGTTCATTCACTTGTTTTCCTGTGGAATCTGAAAGAAGATATAAAGTCAATCAAATGAACTAAAAAGAAAGAAAGAGTTTTGCTGCATTTACATCTATATGTATTATTTTAATTGAAAAAAACTTGAATTAACAGCTGAAAAAAAAAGGTAAAAACAGACAAGCCGAACATATTCTTGGAACACTGCTAACCAATCAGATTAAAGAATGGAACTGTTGCGTAAATAAAAACAGTATATTGTTTTTTTATAATAAATTATGTTCTACTTACCAGTGACAGTCACATCAGCAGGATGAATTTAGTGTTAAAGCTTTGGAATGAAACATGCCAAATCTTCCGACGAGTAATAATAAGCTAACATAGCATTAAAATTAAAGTAAACAAATATCAAAAAGTAATTAAAATTACATTGCACTTTTGAGACAATTTCTTGAAGTTGAGATCATCTATACTGTTGTTCTAAATTATTGATCTAAATCATCTAGATCATTGATCTACTCACCTTTGACAGTAACAATGAAATTCTTGTATTCGGTTCTTTTGTTTTTGCGGCTGATCTGTAGTTTATAGAGTCCAGAGTGAATTCTTCTGATGTTATTGATGCTGAGATGTCCAGTCTTCTCATCCAGCACCAGTTTGCTTCTGAATATCTCATCAGAACCATCATATGTTTTTTTACTGGTCGCTCGACTTATTTCAGCAATGAGATTGTTGTCTTCTTTATAGCACCACTGTATTTTATCATCTTTTTGTAGCTCAGTATCAGTCTCTAAAGTGACAGAATCTCCGTCCGCCACTGACTTTTCTTCAACTGTCACAGCTGGACATAGAAATGTGTTCATGAGATCAAGCTTAAATTTGGTGCACTTATACTGTTTAACCCTTTTTTGAATGTGTAAATGCCAAGCACATTAAACAAGTGTGAGCATGTACAAAAAGAGCAGTGTAAGAAAGTACGTTTTTGGGTAAAATCATCTAATTACAATAGTAAGTAATGGACTCCTGCATTGATCTGAAGCATTAGTGTTAACCTAGATCTTAACGTGTTGTAAAACTGACAGTAAATTCCTTGTCCACACTAATACGTTTTCGTTTGAAAATTTATATTTTCTCTTCGTTTTAGCCTTCTGTCCACACTTTGACAGCATTTTTGTCAAGGAAAGTGGAGATTTTTTAAAACGCTCCCCCAAAGTGAATGAATTTGAAAACGCTGCTTTCGCATTGTAGTGTGGACTGTGAAAATGGAAGCCTTTGAAAACGATAGCACATGTCTTGTAATGTGACACATATTGTACCAATAGATATCTTTAAACCGGTATTGTGACTGTTCTGTGCTATTCACTTTCACATTATTGCTACAGATATGTTACACTGTACAGTACACTCTACATATCACAGTCCTGCAATAATGACAGACCTTTAGCTACTTGCAATTGCTGTTTACGCAAAACAAGAGGGCATTTGCATTTTAGACTAGCCATACAATCGTGAATGAGTGCAAACTGGACGCGTCAGTGAATGATGAGGTATTTTCCTAAATAAAATGAGCTCTCAGCTTTTTTGATGCTTTAGGCATGCGGAGTAAAGCAAATGTAACATTTTCTGACGTTTCAGTGTGGATGAGAAACTATTGGAAAACGTTTGAAAACATGTGGACAATGAGTGTTTTAAACTATTTCAAATTTTGTCATTTTAAAAGAAATTCAAGCAGGGCCGGTGTTGAGCCGAAATCTGCACCCCTGCCAGATTATGCATTATGAAATTGCTACCTGATTGCGTAATCCCAACCCCACCCCTAATCCTAACCCCTCCCCCACACCTACTCCTAAACCTACCAATACTAGGGAACGCATAATCTGGCAGGGTGCAGAATTCGGCATGACACCGGAGTGGGACTAATTTTCAACCCTGGAGTTTAATGCCTTTAAACTCTTAAAGTATGATGCAATTTAAATTT
>NW_015508556.1:14588-16405 GCF_001515645.1 Sinocyclocheilus grahami | reverse complement strand
TACAACAATAAAACAGTGCATTGACATAAAAAAGGAAATTTACTTTTGGTACTTAAGTACTTTTAAAAGCAAGTACTTCTGTACTTTTACTTAAGTAAAAATCTGTCTTTACAACTTTTACTTGTAATGGAGTAATTTTTGACCAGCAGTATCTGTACTTTCACTCAAGTAATGGAGTTGATTACTTTGTCCGCCTCTGCTCACAGCCTGTAAGTACTTTTTTAAATTAAATAATTTGCCACTGATGATTCAAACGCGAGTTTTGAGCAGTGCAGAGTAGGCTTGTTGTTTGTTGTTTCTCCAATCACAAATGCAGACATGGTTTTATGTTTACACAGCGCGATACGCAACGCAACGCGTAAAAAGACCGTATAAGTCATTATAATCAGTAATTATGTCCCCACTGGATGCAACAATTGCCTCGTTTGTAATAGGTTTTATTGGTTTTGTCTCGTCCTGCTGGGAGACGGCATCACAGTATGGTGAGGGGCGTAACATTTCCGTCACACGCTAGAGGTATTCAGCCAATCACAACGCACAGGATAGCTGGCCAATCAGAGCACACCTCGCTGTTTTAGAACGATGAGCTTTGTAAAAATCGACGCGTTTCAGAAAGGCAGGGCATAGAGGAACAATAATGTACATTATATGGAAAATGTGTTTTTTGAATTAAACCTCTTAAACACATTGCAATACACCAAATAAAAGAACATTATTTTGTGTAAGCAACATCATATGACCCCTTCAATGCCTTTAGAACGGTGTCTTGAGATTTGATCCTACCTGTCAGATTTTCCTACCAGGGTTTACTGCGCATGGGCACATCAATATTGCGTCCTTTTTCTCATGCTGAACAACAATATTTAATGTATCTGCATTACTGTAAGGGTAAGTTTAGGGTTGGGGTAGGTGTATACATTAATAAAACACAATCTAATAGGTAGAAAAAAATATTTATTGTTTGTTTCCTGTAGCTGTACCCCTTCTAGCCACAACCGCGAATATAACACATAATTACTGTATTTACACTACTGTAAGGGTAGGTTTAGGGTTGTGGTAGGTGTAGACATTAATAAACCATAATTTGACAGGTAGCATTTTTCATTGTCGAATTGTACTACCTACTGTTTGAATGGGAGGTAGCAAAATCTTGACAGGCTAGCGCAAATCGACAGAACACCGGCCCACTTTAGTTCACGACTGACTAAAGGCCTATTAAAATAATTTATAATAAAATAATTCATAATAATTAATTAAAAATAATTAATAATTAAATCCTAATGTAATTAAATCCTCATATAAGTCTGCAATAGTGCACTGTTCTCTACAGTCTTGTAATCCCTGAAAACTGACTTTTTCTTTATTTTAATTTTTTTTCTTTAGCAAGGTGCCACTATCGGGGGAGTCAAAAGATAATTACGCCATCATTAGGGTTGCTAACTTCAGAAATTGAAAATTAGGGGGAATTGTGATTCTTTATAAGAAAATAAGGGACAGAATAAGGGAAACTCAAAATATTTGTACTGTACCGTAATGTCTGCCTGCAGTTAAAAAGTTATCAGAAATAATCACATTTGTTTTGCTTAACATATTTATGTACAGTTATTCTAAAAATAATTTTAATGGCATACAAAAAAAAAGCCTGAGTAAATTGTATCATTATAGAATTGTGACTGCACAAGTAGTGTAGTAATTTAGGCGGTAGGCTAAACATACTGTGAAATTACATACAAATGACATGAAATTTGAAAGCATAACCCAAGTTTAACCCAAATATTCAGATGTCTGCAGCACATTTTATGGAGGACTGTTTCCTG
>NW_015508556.1:0-12864 GCF_001515645.1 Sinocyclocheilus grahami | reverse complement strand
TCCTTTTTCTCATGCTGAACAACAATATTTAATGCATCTGCATTACTGTAAGGGTAAGTTTAGGGTTGGGGTAGGTGTATACATTAATAAAACACAATCTAATAGGTAGAAAAAAATATTTATTGTTTGTTTCCTGTAGCTGTATCCCTTCTAGCCACAACCGCGAATATAACACATAATTACTGTATTTACACTACTGTAAGGGTAGGTTTAGGGTTGTGGTAGGTGTAGACATTAATAAACCATAATTTGACAGGTAGCATTTTTCATTGTCGAATTGTACTACCTACTGTTTTAATGGGAGGTAGCAAAATCTTGACAGGGTAGCGCAAATCGACAGAACACCGGCCCACTTTAGTTCACGACTGACTAAAGGCCTATTAAAATAATTTATAATAAAATAATTCATAATAATTAATTAAAAATAATTAATAATTAAATCCTAATGTAATTAAATCCTCATATAAGTCTGCAATAGTGCACTGTTCTCTACAGCCTTGTAATCCCTGAAAAATGACTTTTTTTTTCTTTAGCAAGGTGCCACTATCGGGGGAGTCAAAAGATAATTACGCCATCATTAGGGTTGCTAACTTCAGAAATTGAAAATTAGGGGGAATTGTGATTCTTTATAAGAAAATAAGGGACAGAATAAGGGAAACTCAAAATATTTGTACTGTACCGTAATGTCTGCCTGCAGTTAAAAAGTTATCAGAAATAATCACATTTGTTTTGCTTAACATATTTATGTACAGTTATTCTAAAAATAATTTTAATGGCATACAAAAAAAAAAGCCTGAGTAAATTGTATCATTATAGAATTGTGACTGCACAAGTAGTGTAGTAATTTAGGCGGTAGGCTAAACATACTGTGAAATTACATACAAATGACATGAAATTTGAAAGCATAACCCAAGTTTAACCCAAATATTCAGATGTCTGCAGCACATTTTATGGAGGACTGTTTCCTGATCCTGGTAGAGTAGACTACAATGCCGGCTGTTCTGACTCACAGACTGTAAGTAAGTTTTTTTTTATTTAAAGAATTTGCCACTGACGATTCAAACGCGAGTTTTGAGCGGTGTAGAGTAGCTCTTGTTGTTTGTCATTTCTCCGATCACAAATGCAGACATGGTTTTATGTTACGCTCCGGCCGGACAGGGGGGCATCACAACATGGTAAGGGGTGTAACATTTCCGTCACACGCTTGAGGTATTTGGCCAATCACAACGCACTGGATAGCTGGCCAATCAGAGCACACCTCGCTTTTTCAGAAAGATGAGCTTTGTAAAAATCGACGCATTTCGGAAAGGCTGGGCATAGAGGAGAAACAATAATGTACAGTATGTGGAAAATAATGTGTTTTTTTAACCTTAAACCGCATTAACACATTTCATTACACCAAATACACAAAATAATGTTCTTTTTAGCAGCAACATATGACCCCTTTAAATCCACCGAAGTTAATCTACTCTCCTGTCTGATTTGTGGTTAAGGCTAAAAGGGATACAGCTGCCGTATACTGGGCATGCGCATTTACATATTTTCCTAGCCAATAACGTGAAACCTATGAAAATGTTTTAAAAAGCACATGGCACCATAGTTTCATCACTTTACAGTGTCACAATGACTGTGTTTTTGCAGTAAATGACCTGTTGTAGTTTAATGAGTGGGAAGATGACATGCAACGTTGGCTGCATTGAAAACAGCCCTGCTGAAAAAAAACAGCTAAAACCAGCCTAAGCTGGTTGGCTGGTTTAGCTGGTCAACCAGCCTGGTCTTAGCTGGTCGTAAGGCTGGTTTTAGAGGGGCCATGCATACCATGCATACAGCGCCGGACACGATAGATTTTCTGGTATGCAAAACAAGTACTTTAAAGGAATTTCTTCGCTTATTGTCGTTACTGTGGCAGCCAACAACAGCACAGTTTAACCCTCCGCACATTTTTATATTTAGTTATATTGAAAAAGTTTAAATTCAGTCGATCTTTTTTTTACCCCGTTTTAACATGGATTTATGGAGTCCGGCTGACAAGATGGCGGATAGCAAAGGCGGCACATAATATCCGCGTTCTGATTGGTCAGCTTGCCTGTCAGTCAAGCTCCCTGCAAACGGTCAATTAACTCAGTAGTTCCTTGTTTGGTCTTGTGTATATATACTCCTTGTGTTTCTGATTTTCTTTGTCCTGTCTGTGACAATAATGTTAAGGTGTTGTGTGATTCATTTTCCTGAGTGTTGAATTAAAGACTGTTCCTTTGGATTATTCATCTTCATGCAGTAGCCTACTTATAGTGCAACCACTTTGACGATAGCTTATAATAACATTAATTGTTTTTTGTCTTTTATCAGCTGTAATACTCACCCACTTGCTTTTTTAGTTCAGAGATCTTGCCGCGATAGTAATTCACAACAATAGCTACAACTGCAGTCAAAAACAGCAGAACAGCAGCAGCTATCCCAACTATAACACCCGGAGACAGACCCAGATCAGGAAGAGAGACAGTGATTGAGGTATTAAAGGTACACTCTAAATATGCTGGGTTGTTTCAACCCAACTTTGGGTCAAATATGGACTAACCCAACCGTTGGGTTAAATTTTTACATTAAATGTTTAACCCAAAAGTTGGGTTAGTCCATATTTGACCCAAAGTTGGGTTGAAACAACCCAGCATTTTTTAGAGTGTAGCTGACCAAAGCAGAAAATCTTAAAAACAAAAAAGAGAAGTGAGGTCCTTTGGTCTTTACAGTGAAATGGAAATATTATGTTCAAAATATCACATTTAATTCATTTAATGTAGTATGCACTTACTTTGTAATTGTTTGTGAAATTTACTGGCAATTTCTGAGTAAAATGTTTTTCTACATTAATTCTTTGTCAAAATCTTTTATTTAAGTTTCTCATCTAATATTTATAATTTGGCCATTTAAATAGTTAAATAAATTATCAAACACAAACAAGTATCTGTTTTAAGGTGCTGACCAAACTAGTCTTTTAAAGACATGCCCTAAAAAGACTCACCACTGACAGAAACCAGGAATTGCTGCGAGCTCTCACGGCCTCTGATCTGTAGTTCATAAAGTCCAGTGTGTTCAGTTCTGGTGTTCTTGATGATCAGAGACCCAGTCTGATCCAGCTGCAGTCTGTCTTTGAATCTTTCATCAGCATCATTTAATGAAGTCTCGTTAGTTTCCACATCGATTTTAGCCAGGAGGACACCTTTATCTCCAAACCTCCACACTATCAGATCATCTCTTTGTATTTCAGTAACATTATTTTGTAGAGTGACAGAATCTCCCTCCATCACTGATACTGACTTCACTCCACCCGTCTCACCAACCACACCTGGAAAACAAATCAGATCAGAAAATTGGGGCAGTCTTGTACATTTTTCCCCCCTTGTGTAATTTGCCTTAAATTTCCGCTAATGTGACCGCACCTGTAAAGTTTTATAGCGTGGTTCAAACCGTACAGTGTAAAATAATGAAAGCCGAAACAACCTCACTATTTTATTGAATTAAAAAGATATAATCACGTCATGATTGAATTAAAAAGATATCCTTGAGATAGCCAACTCACCAATTACAGTAACATTTAACGTCTTAGTCGTAGTCTTTTCTCTAGAGAAAGATAGTTTATATTGTCCAGTGTGTCTGATTCTGGTGTTTCTGATGGTGAGAGAGCCGGTTATTTGGTCCACTTGCAATCTGTCTCTGAATCTCACATCATCGGTGACGAAAAAAGAGGTCAGGTCATTTTTTCTCGTTATTTGAGATATGACAAAGCCTTTAGGTCCAAACACCCACAGTAAAGTGTCATCGTTCAGTATTTCAGTAAGATTCGTGTGTAGAGTGACAGAATCTCCTTCCATCACTGACATCGTTATATCGGTTTCTGCATCAAACACACCTGCAGAACATAAATTAACAATTACATATAGATTAATCTGATACCACACCTCAGTAAACAGATTCAACCGAAAACTGTGCGAGACAGATACGGCATTATCGTGAATAATAATAATAATAATAATAGATAAAAAAAATTTATACAGTGTTTCATTTTATTATTATTATTATAAGACCCGCTCTTGCAACTCTCTGTTCTTATTCTTCTGTATCTTGCAACTAATGCTACACTCTTGATATTCAACATTACTATGTGTCATTAATTAAAAGCCAATCAGCATCAAAGTAGTGAATGAAATTTTGGGCGGCACCCCATTTTGCTTGTAGGTTATGCATCGTCAGTAATGTCTGTCTTCTGAAACCTTCAGAAGGTCTTAATGCTAGGAGAGACCGGGATGGTTGTAACATTTTTGACATTTCTTTCTGTATCTTGGAGTTCTTTTAATGCATTCAAAATGTGATTACAAATCTCTGCTATTAAATGGCATAGCTGTTATCTTTGCAGCACAAACATAAAATGCATGTTTTCATTTCAAACACAAGAAGTGAAATGTTACAATTCACCCTATGGGTTAGTTCGGTGAGATGATGACATGATATCCACCGAGGTGAGATGTAACATTATGTAATTAAGACTATGACCAAAAACATTTCTTAAAATGTTTAATCTTTAAGAACTGCCTCCCCTTTAATCGCAGAAGCGAAAGTTCCTTTTCGGTCCAATGTAGGCTAAGTGCCGCCGGACAGCAATTTCGTAAAGCCATTTGTCCCCTGCATGTGTGCTCTACAGACTTTTCCAACAGAAGTCGACGGCGACTGATTTAGGTGGGATTGGAAGACATTTTACAATGCACTTGTCGCAGCTGATGTCTAAAAAAAATTATAATAATTAAACTTCTGAAACAAAAATCCACTTACCGTCCACGAGTAATACGAAAACAGACAGCAATAACATCCTCTGCATATTTGTATAAGGTTGTGTAGGTTCCAAATGTAACAAAGATAAACAATGGAGATTAGTTTTCTTCACCCAAACCGGCTACAAGTGCGGATATCTTACAAATTCACTAACATCTAACAGAGAGCCTTTACAGCAACTGAGAATCACGGCTTTTCTTGAATATGTTAATGACGTTTAATGAGGACCCAGTAAATTTATCCTTGAAAGATAAGTTAGAGATGAACAGAACAGTAGCTTGCTGTGAATAGAGAGACAACAGCTCCCGATGGGCGTGCCCGCATATATGCAAGTGTCGACAGAGCTCCGCCCACCATTAACATAAACAGGGAACGCTCCACCCATTTGATCCATTTGGCTCAGCAGTGAGCGCCGCTTGTTTTCAGACATTGCAGGACATTTACAGAGTGGTGGGCGAACGGCCAGGGAGGGAATATGATTTATGCTTTTGCTTTGTTCACGATGAGCTTGTGGTGTCTGGTTGGTAAGTTAGCACAGAGTAATATGAATATTAATAATAAGCTTCTGTTTGGACTTGGTAAGGATTTTTTTCCTCAAACAAATGTAATGTGTGCCTGTTGAGTAATTTACTTAAAATAAAGAAATGTGTAAAACAAAAATGTATTATTTTGTTTTAAAACATTGATCATGAATGAGACAAATTCTAATCAGTGTTATATTTCACGCATTTTTAACATGTATAAAACTATGAACCTAGTCTATGAGCCAATCTTTAACATGTTAGCTGAGTAAGATTAAAACTGATCCAGATCATGCTTTATGTTTCACTTCTGTTTGCACGTGAAAATTGGTGCAGAAGAAACATCACCTGGGAGGAACAAATAAATCAATGATGAGTCGAGGCAAAGGATTTTGGGAAATGTAGTCTGTGAGAATAGTCCAGAGGAGAGTGCCCTCTTGTGGAACTCATGGGCACTCCAGCTGGTGATCATAGGCTATACACACTATTATAAATACCTTTATATGGAGGCATACACTGATGTCCACATCCATTGCTGCAGCATTTCTGATCGTCTGGACAGTCACTGTCATGAGAACACATCTCCGCACACACTCCTAACAATGCTTCTTCAACATTGTTTCTAGGACACACTCCTGGCTTTTCTGGTTCTGCTGACATACAAAACAAACAAAAAAAAAAACCACACACAACAGCTGTTAGTCCATCTCCTTCAAACTTGGAAGTTTGTCAATGTGTTGCTTGCGATTTCTTTGCAATTATGTCAAAGTAGCAATTTTAGTGAAAAGGGACCCTCAGCACTTGCAAATCAGTGGTTTTGTGATGCAGTCACCAAACTTAAGCAATAGCCACAAATGTATCTGCGTCAAACCAAAGTGGTTTAGAAACCTACCATTTATCCCTAAACTATTTCAAAGCCAAGGAGTGCCATTACAACATAGAACCTACCTGATGGTGTGTACTCATAGTAATGTTAATATAAAACAGGAAATCAGTTCATTTAAATACAATATATGAATAATTTATACCACCACAGTTACAGATTAAGTTATTTAATACACACAAGAAAAATCTAAATGGTAATACGTTTGCAGCAAAACGGACTGAACCCATTAAACCCATGCAATCAGATTGTTAAAACAAGTGGCTTGTATGGTAGTATTTCATTAACGACTTAAGTTACAATTAGCCCCAATGCTAAATTGCAAGTAAAAACATTTTGAGTGATGGCATACATACCTGGTAACCACCCTGTAACCAAATTAATGGCCCATAGAAATTATTACTTGCATAGCTATTTCTTCGTGCTGTGTAATGAAGTTAAGAGACCTCACCTGTGGCTGCTCCTTCAGCATCTGTTGTGCTCAAGTACACAGAGAGACACAATAAAGCAGCAATCAACGAGCAGCACACTCCAGCTGTCATCCTCTCGACCTGCGATCTCTCACACACTCAGTCGGAAAAAGCGCTGAATCGGTGGGTCAAGAGGGTCTTTTACTGCTTTTTGAAAATGCGTTTTTAAAGATCAAAGGAGGCCTGCCGCAACTCCAACTCGGATGAAACTCACCTGCCTGCAAGGAGCGCGATCTTGAAGACCCTGATTAGGTTGTTCAGGTGTGTTTGATGAGGGATGCTGCGTTCACGCTATATCGTAATAATTACCGTAATTACGAGATGACAACACGTAAAGATCTAGCTCTGACGATTAATTGAAACATTTATTTTTGCCCAGCCCTAGGTAAATGAGCCTTTGTACATCTGCAGGAAGGGTTATCCAGTAGTGTGTGATAGGAATCTTAACTGACATTGTGGCAAAATGGCCTGGAAGCACACATGACTCTTTTGTGTTGGTCCATTCTTCAATTTGCCAGAAGAGGTTGGCTTTGGTGATGGCTGGCTGGGAGGCAGTGGATTTCCAGCCACCATTGCAGAGGAGAGGTTCAATGAGGCCCATGGATGGAGATGCTCTGGAGAGGAGCGTGGAAACAGCGTTTTCGCTGCATCTGCAAGTCCAATGGTGGCTTGAATCTAAACCCCTGCAGAAACTGCTCTGTTATTGTGGTTACTGTAATTCTCCACAACATCAGAGAAAATGTCCAGCTTCCTGAGCAGGAAGAAGTATGCGGGTGCTGCTGATGGTTAAGATGCTGTTTCTGATGAATGATTTCCATTAATAAATTCATAATATGTTTAGTTAGTATTTTTTCTTTAAAAATTCAGTTTGAATGCTGTATTTTTATTTTATTTTTTCTATTTCTTCTGACATAATGTATTAAAAAACATTAAGTGTACAGTATATGTTTACCTTCTTGGTCTATATGGTTTCCCTGCAAACTTTATCGAAACCCATTTGCAAACAAGAAGCATATATTTGCTTTCTTGTACAAAGATTATTGAGATATTCCGCAATTCTATTTTACTTCTGTAAACACAACACATAACCACTTACAATGTAATCTCATAAAAATATATAGATATATGGTCATACGCTGACATTTATGAAATTATTTGTCATTTATTTGGGTATATTGTCTATAAGAATTACATTGATGTAATTATACAAATAAATTGTAATATTTTTTAAATATGTAAATACATTTATTTTACAATCACATAGCACTTTTTTGTCACTACCACCATGTTTTACACAAACCACTGCAGATATGTTGCATACATATCATATATGTACAGTACATATAACTTAAAATATGTTGTGTAATATATTGTTATGTGACATTTCTCTTGTGACAAAGATTTTTGCTTAATAAAACTTAACCTTTTTTTACAAGCCAAGGCTGCATTCAAAATGGCATAAATGTTTTCGGAGTGCACTTCGAAGGGAGCACAATTGTGATAATCATGCTTGAAGATTGTTAAAACTGAACTTGTAATAAAATTACTTGAACAGGACAACTTTCAGCTTTCGAAGTGATTGGTGACTAGCAACTCTCCACTCTGAATCGAAAACGGAATGAGTCTTTGAGAAAATTTGACCCATAGTGGATTCAATGTAATGCCACAAAAATTACGATATGAAAAAAAAAACATACAATCAATAAACTTTTAATATCAATACTTTTTTACACATTACAAAGAATAAATATCTGAATTTATTATTTACACAAATGTTTTTAACCACTATTTTTGACTGCCACTTCCCCACACCTGTGAGATAATGTCTTGTTCTAAACCTAAAGTAATCTTGACAAACTATATATCATTTGAAAGGTTTCAGACTCTAATTTTCATCTTTGGTACCTGTTTTTCAAGTAAATGACAGCACAATAGATAAATAGAGATAGATTCTCCATTTGTGATATGGTGCCAAACACACTCTTATTCTATAAATGTTTTTATGTGTTTTAGAGATTGAATTTATTATTTTGGAGTTGCCTTAGAACATTTAAATAGGCGGGTCAAATTGACCCGGGAAAAGAACAAACGTAACAATTTTATTTACGTGGACATGTCAAAACACATCAGCGTGTTGAAACTTTGCATGCATGTTCATGACCCTAAATGAGAAAAAGTAAAAAAAACTTAAGAAAAAAAACCCCATAAGTCAACTTATATTTCCGACAACTCAAAAATCAAATCGGGTCAAGTTGACCCGGAACAGCACATGACGGTTAATAGAACAATCACTTTATACTTTAATGTCAAACAGGACTTGAGTACTCCATCATCTCTGATCTATGTCATACATCAAATTAACAGACTATACATTTTCACTCATCTGAATTTTAGTAGTTAAAATTACAGTTGCAATTTAGTGTAAATTGGTGTTCATTTCAAAGTATGCAATTATTATATTTAAAGAAGGCAAAGAACCAAGTATTGTTACTGTATTGCTGCCGCCATGTCGTGAAGACACTGTGTGTTTGGTCTTCCAAAAGAGGACGATATCCGCTTCGTTATGCCTAGAGCTGATCTGTGCTGGCCGCTGAGGGAATACATCAACTTAGCGCTGTGGATTGCCGGATCGGCTTTCACTGTGGACGAAGCGGAGTCCAGCCCGGGGTCGTCACATGTGGTTGCCGCTCCTTTGTCGAATCCGCCGGCCGCGCCGTTCTCAAACCACTCTAGCCTGCGGCCTCAGCTCACGCTAGGCCGCCATGTGTTTCGTTGTGAAAGTGAAACTACTTTGGACACGACTAGAAATCAGTGGTTAAGTTGTATGAAGTGAAGTGAAGTGACGTGACGTGACATGTGGCCAAATATGGTGACCCATACTCGGAATTAGTGCTTGGATTGCCGGATCGGCTTTCACTGTGGACGAAGCGGAGTCCAGCCCGGGGTCGTCACATGTGGTTGCCGCTCCTTTGTCGAATCCGCCGGCCGCGCCGTTCTCAAACCACTCTAGCCTGCGGCCTCAGCTCACGCTAGGCCGCCATGTGTTTCGTTGTGAAAGTGAAACTACTTTGGACACGACTAGAAATCAGTGGTTAAGTTGTATGAAGTGAAGTGAAGTGACGTGACGTGACATGTGGCCAAATATGGTGACCCATACTCGGAAGTAGTGCTCTGCATTTACCCATCCAAAGTGCACACACACAGCAGTGAACACACACACACACACACACACTGTGAACACACACCCGGAGCAGTGGGCAGCTATTTATGCTGCGGTGCCCGGGGACCAGTTGGGGGTTCAGTGCCTTACTCAAGGGCACCTCAGTCGTGGTATTGAAGGTGGGAGAGAGCGCTGTACATTCACTCCCCCCACCTACAATCCCTGCCGGTACAAGACTCGAACCCGCAACCTTTGGACGAGTCCGACTCTCTAACCATTAGGCCACGACTTCCCCTATTTATTGAGGAAGTGTTGTAAACAGTATTTACAACACTGTTCCAGAACAGTTCAACCCAAATATTCATTTGTGTGCAGCACATTTTATGGAGGACTGTTTCCTGATCCTGGAAGAGTAGACTACAATGCCGGGTGTTCTGACTCATAGTCTGTAGGTACGTTTTCATTTAAAGGATTTGCCACTGATGATTCAAACGCGAGTTTTGAGCAGTGTAGAGTAGTGCTTGTTTGTAATTTCTCAGATCACAAATGCAGACATGGTTTTATGTTTACGCAGCGCGATGCTACACAACGCGTAAAAAGACAGTATAAATCATTATAATCCGTAATTATGTCCCCACTGGATGCAACAAATGCCTCGTTTATGGGTTTTCATGTTTTTTGTCTCGTCGGTCCAGGACACGGCATCACAGTATGGTGAGGGGCGTAACATTTTCGTCACACGCTTGAGGTATTCGGCCAATCACAACGCTTTTCAGACCGATGAGCTTTGTATAAATCGACGCGTTTCAAAAAGGCGAGGCATAGAGGAGAAACAATACTCGAGTCTACAGTATGTGGAAAATAATGTGTTTTTTCACTTTAAACCGCATGAACACATTTCATTACACCAAATACACAAAATAATGTTCTTTTTAGCAGCATCATATGACCCCTTTAAAATTGGTTTTAGTTTTAGGCCGCATTTAGACTGCATGATTCAAGTGACCCAAATTTTTCCTCCCATGTGGCACAGATCAGATATGGCCCACGACCATGTAAGCAGGAAAAAAAATCTCTGGGATTCCGATATTCTCCGATCGGTTTCAGGCCTCATTCATATGTGGAAATAAATCAGATATGAATCGGATGCGTTGCCTACATAATCACTGTCCTGAAGAATGTAATTATTGAATTAAAATGTTTCTCTTTGAATTCCATGTCAATAAATTAAACTCAATGTACTATTTAAATTGATTTGTGATGTCATATATGCTATTTTTGGTTTGTTTCATCAAGTGCAGTGTAAAATGCACACATCGGATACAGGTCACTTTTAAAAGAAATGTAAGCACGTTGTCCATAAATTCGGATATAGTCACAAAACCGGAATTGGTCATCAAGACTTGCAGTGTAAAAGCTGCCTTGGAGGCCTACGTCCTCCAGAGTTTAGCTCCAACCAGTTGCAACCATCTTGCCTGGAAGTAATCCTGAAGACCTTGATTAGCTGATTCAGGTGTGTTTAAATAAGGTTGAAGCTAAACTCAACCTAAGCAGGAGATTGGTCCACCAGGAGCAGGTTTGGACACCCCTGATCTAAACCATGATCATTAACACATCGAAAGACTAGAGTTACTCACCACCAATGGTCAGAATGAATTGCTTGTATTTGGTTCTTCTTCTGCCGCTGATCTTGAGTTTATAGAGTCCAGTGTGAATGGTTCTGATGTTATTGATGGTGAGATCTCCATAATCATCTAGGCTCAGTTTGCTCCTGAATCTCCCATCAGCACCAGGACACGTTCTCTTATTGGTCACTCCATGGATTTCAGCAATGAGATTGTTTTCATCTTCGTACCACCATTGTATCTTATCGTCTTTATGTATTTCAGTAAGACCAGTGGGTAGAGTGACAGATTCTCCTTCCTTCGCTGACTTATTGTCACCTGTCACAGCAGCACACAGTGGTTATTTTGGTTTGGCATGTTCACAGAAATTGCAGATATTGATGATTTACATATGAACTGTACAAAGAATGTGGGATGATTTGTAATGCAAATTTATCGATTCACTCAGAATCAGAACGGCTCTATAAAATTAATATCTGTGAGTAAAATATGTGTACGAATGTTTTCACGCAGCAATCTTGATTCACCAGTAAATTCTCCAGGCATGGTTGGTGAGTTTATCGGTTTAAATTCCATATACATTTACTTTGTTAAACAAATTATATTGTTCATAATTATTTTTAAATCATCCCCCATAAGCAGTTCCCCAAACTCCACCAATTAATTCAAAAAGGTACAAAAAAGTTAGTCTAATGCTATTCTAAAACAGCAAACAAAATGTTATTCTAAAACAAAAAAGCATGAATATGCATCCATCTGTTAGTCATTTTTACAGTGAATTCTTTGATTCTCTATCATCAAACACATCTTAATGTAAGTAGCTTTTGTAGAACTGACAATATATTTCTTCTATTCACAAACATAACCAAACAGAAACATTTAAATATTGATTTTGAAACATTATTATGCACCTTTAAACTCTAATGCAGCATAACAAAACTTGGCTTTAATACTTACCCACTTGTGTTTTTAGTTTAGAGATTCTGCATTGATAGTGAATCACAACTGCAACTGCCAGCAGAACGGCAACAGCTATCCCTGCTATAGCACCTGGAGACAGACCCAGAATGGGAACCACTAAAGAAAAAGACGTGGGTGAATGTGTCAGCCTGAATTTTAATCTGATTTTTAATTCCAATTTTTTGAGTATCGAAGTCAAGGTATCGGTATCGGTAACGGTAACGATAATAATATTTTTTGAACAATACCCAGCCCAGCCCTACCCCAAACTTTCAAATGGTTGTTAACTTCATGTTCAAATAGAGTTTCACAGCAGGTTTATGAAGTAAACATGATTGTCTTTAAATAATACAATACATAGTATAATATAATAAAAGTATATTTATTATATAATTATAACATTATATATATATATATATATATA
>NW_015508555.1:21257-21490 GCF_001515645.1 Sinocyclocheilus grahami | reverse complement strand
TCCTCCTATCCGCCCAATGAAATGCCTCCTCAATCTAGGACTGTCTAGCAGAGGCCATCTGCCAGCGAATTCAGCAGGGCATCGGTTTATAGAGCGCATCCTATTGTCCTTGTATTAAGTTTGTATCAAAGATGAACTCGGGTGCAGGAACACTTTAGAGATAAAGCCAGTCCTATGTTTTTGGCAGCGCTGCCCCCTCTCTATCCTGTCCACATACAGCAGCTCCCACTGTA
>NW_015508555.1:16384-17403 GCF_001515645.1 Sinocyclocheilus grahami | reverse complement strand
TGTGTGTGTGTGTGTGTGTGTGTGTGTGTGTGTGAGTGAGACAGAAGAGAGAGAGAGAGAGAGAGAGAGCATGTAATAGTATAGTAAAGTGTCATGTCTCACACTATGTTGACAGATGCACGGAGGACGGATGCAACGAAGGGTTCACCACAAACTCCAACTTGAAGAAACATATTTCATGTATTCACACAAGAGACAAAACAATACATAGTAAGTAAATGTAAACGCATTTAGCCACAAAAAAGTATATGGTATTTCTGAGGACTGAATTAAATGTCTGCACTCAAATGTAAGTGATGGTTACATTCAAGATATATTTAAACACCATTTTGCTGGAAAACCACACTCACTGACTGATGCAACAATATTCACTACAAATACTTGCAAGGCCTGAAAACACACACATCTGAGATACACAAACGAGTAGCAAGTAACACTTGTGTCAACTGAAATTGTATTACCATACAGTAATGTTAAGGGTTGTATGTGATTTTTGTTGATGTTGTTGTCTTCGTAGTTGTAATGTTTTTTCCCCCTAGTGTACATTTGAAGGATTTGAGAAAGCGTTAAAAAAAGTAACTAGCTGAAAACCCATGAGTGTGCACACACCCAGCTGCTACCTTTCTTGTAAGACTTCTTTTTACATTGGTTTGTTTTATGTCTCTGTATTTTGTCATTAATGAGCTCTCTTGCGGTAAATGAGCATATTATAACGCTCGAGTTAGAACTGTGTGTGTCCGATTCCCTTCAGGCTCTGATCCTCAGGTGTTCACATGAAGGCTGCGCGAGACGGTTTTCACAATGTGGTAAAAAGAAGCGCCATGAGAAGGTACATAAAGGTATTGTTCTGTTATATAAGCTTATATATAAGTATTCTGATCCCATACAGTAGCTTTCTGAGGCGTAACAAGTACAAATGTCAGCATATTTGATTGGAACACAAGATTATAGTACTTTTCATGTCATTAGATCACGTATACGGTGACAGAGAAGTGCAAAACAAATCACAATTCTGAAAA
>NW_015508555.1:14940-15319 GCF_001515645.1 Sinocyclocheilus grahami | reverse complement strand
TGTGTGTGTGTGTGTGTGTGTGTGTTCAGTCAGGTTACAGTGTGATCAGTGTAAGAAAACATTCAGGGATAGCTGGTTCCTGAAGCAGCATCAGCATGTTCACTCTGAAGAGCGCGTGGTGTATCACTGCCCCAGAGATGGATGTTCACCACTGCGTTCAATCTTCAGAGCCACATACTGTCATTCCACGAAGAGCAGCGCTCCTTCATCTGCACTCAGCCTGGCTGCGGCAGGTCCTTTGCCATGAAGGTAACCGTGCTTTCTAGGGATGCCCCGAATGTTCGGCAACCAAAAAAAGCTCTTTCGTTGTTCGGCCAAATAAGCGAAACGACTGAATAAATTGTACCGAACAATGACGTGACTCGATCAAATAGCAACC
>NW_015508555.1:11638-13566 GCF_001515645.1 Sinocyclocheilus grahami | reverse complement strand
GATTCTAAATATATAGAATTTGTGCTATGCGTTAAATTCAGTGGTTAAGAAGTCACTATGGGTTTGAGGCTTTGGCTTTAAAATTTTGTCTTAAGTATATATTTTTGTATTTGCTACAGCAAAGTTTACTGCGCCATGGTGTGGTTCATGATCCTGAAAAGAAGCAGGTAACTACTTGCAGTATTTATTACTGATCAGCTGAAACGGACTTTTAGTCTTTAGGTTGTACAACAGGTATTTAAAATGTTGAAAATAACTGCCCTTATTGTCTCTTTCAGTTGAAATCCCATCCGAAGCGCTCCCTGGCGTCCCGTCTGAGCGGCCACAAACCAAAAAAACAAACGTCTAACAAAAACTTCAAATTCAGATGAATCTTCGGTGCCACAAAGTAGCCAATCACTATGAATCCGCAATTAAATGGTGCGTTGCATTCTTCCAGCTCTGAAAGCTATACATTTCCAAAACCAGACTTCCCAGAAACCTCCCAGAGTTTAATAAGCTCTGATTTAGAGCCCAGTTAAATCAGAAAGTGTTGTCAGCTAAACAAAATCCATTTATTCTGAGCTCAACGACACTGCAAATCCAGTGGTTCACCTTTTAGAGCCCCTCTTAGTGTAGAGTGCATGAGTCATATTCCAGTGAACCCTAAAGCAACATTTTTGGAGACTTACGCCATTTATGCTGGTGTCTCCGAGTCAGGTTTTAAATTCTCGTTCGAAGTCTCTGCTCCCTTTCTCTGCAGTTCTTTAGCAGAAGCAAGCCGAAGGACACACATGGCAGCACGGCCCCCACGAACCACAGACGGTTTCGATACAAAGCCAACAGCCACTGATATCCTCTCCACCATTTGCATTACGACTTTATCCTGTTTAGGGGAAGAAAATCATGAAATCTGCAGTGTACATTTTCAAAGCAGAACTGCACTGTTCATTTCATAGTAAATGTAACTGTTTTATTGGTTGCAAGTTGACGTTTATACAATGAATTTGTGTATAAATAAACGAATTGCACGTAAACTCGGATCAAGCATGCCAGTATTTTTCCAAGCAATGTTTCAGGGTCACCACTAGTTACGTTTTTCGACAGCATCCATGACAAGTTCATAATAAAAAATAATTAAATCATGCTTTTACAATGCAATTCTGTGGCGCAAGACATCGTAGTGGAACAAACATCAATATACACATAAGTCTTGACCACATACTAGACGACTAAATTACTAATGATATCGAATTAAACTAAATAAATAGTAAATTGCTTTAATCAGTAACGTCATGAGCCAGAATGGTAGTCTCGCAGGTAGAAGGATGATTTCGAGAGCTCATATAGGTTCTATATAAATGCGATGAAATTATAAGCTGAGCATACACCGGTAGAAAGTCACTTTCCAGAAACGTAACCACCTCTGATCTTCTGTAGTGGATGCATATTAATTTAAAGACAAGATATTGCTATATGCACAGGTTCAGTGACGAAAAATATTTGTCATAAAACTTCCAGTCCTAATCCTGAGCTCTCTTTATGCACAGTGAAACATTCACTTTAAACAACACAAACATAGACAGGGGACGTGTTTTTGAACAATGCACTGATTTACTAATCCAATGCAAATGAAAGGAAATGCATATTCGGTTTCCATACCAGTGATGTGCCACCGTGAGTTCGTGCTCTGATAGTAAGTCTGACGTGGTTGTTTTTTTCCAGCCAGATGACAACTTGCCGCAGTTTAGTGTCCAGGTCATGAAGGGAGATATCGGAGGAGAAATTCAGCTCCTTTGATTGGACAGGTCCTGCAGATGCACCAAAAAAAGGTCAGAGTGCTGAATGGTAAGGTTAGGTTAAACGAAGTTTCTATTTCTTTAAACAATGCAATGCAAATATCCACAGCTACATCATGGAAGGAAAAGAAATGCCATTTGCATTCAAGT
>NW_015508555.1:10877-11318 GCF_001515645.1 Sinocyclocheilus grahami | reverse complement strand
TGCTACATTTCTACAAACCTGATGAAGAAACAAACTCATCTACAACTTTGATGGCCTGAGAGTGAGGACATTTTCAGCAATTATTTTATTTTTGGACGAACTTGCTATTCCTTTTAAGCTTATCTGCTGAAAATCCTCTCCTCTGTATCTCTCAAATCTCATTCTTTGTCATCTCTTCGTACTACACAAATGAGACCCAATGATGTATGAGCCATCTAACCAAAGGTTAATGTGCATAAACTTAAAAAAAAAATAAAATCTGAATGCAGAGTAAAGAAGTTCATCAACGAA
The DNA here is from genome assembly GCF_001515645.1 of Sinocyclocheilus grahami. Lineage (NCBI taxonomy): Eukaryota > Metazoa > Chordata > Actinopteri > Cypriniformes > Cyprinidae > Sinocyclocheilus > Sinocyclocheilus grahami. Next base: position 11,027 of record NW_015508555.1, on the reverse strand, counting down.
CGGCAAATTACCTTTTGGTCTACGGCTTCAGAAAACTTGGAAAATAGTTTGTATTGACTACTTTTATTATTTAAAAAAACATGAGGATGAGTAAATAATGGCATGACGTATATTACATCAATTGTGAGCCTGCAGCACAAAAGCAGTGTT
>NW_015508555.1:8786-9476 GCF_001515645.1 Sinocyclocheilus grahami | reverse complement strand
ATTTTTGTAGGCTATTTCAATTAAGGAAAAAGTGAAGGTTAATTAAAAGTTATAAGTTCCTTATAGCCTATAGAACTGGGTGAAAATGCAATATAAGACTGCATTGTACATTTGAACATGGTTAGACTTAAGCCAGATGCATCAAATGTTGTTAATAATAACAATAGCTCGTTTTAATTTAGGAATGCATGTTAATAAATAAATAAATAAAGAGCTCTGAATAGCATATCATAGCATAAAAGAGAACATGTGGGTCAGTTTCTGTGCGCTGGACTGTGCTTAACTGGAGCATAACGCTCATTGCTTCTCTTCATGCTACTCGCATGCTAGCTTTTCAATCCTACATTGGCTGAATTAAAAAAATAAAAATAAAATAGTAGCTACAACATAATCAGCTATGTAATAATATGAACTCCTTTTTATTTTGTCCTACTTTTGTTCTATTCTATGCACACGTAATGCTGCCAACACAATGCTTAATGGAACAATAGTGCTTTTTTGATCCATATGTTCGTAAAATATTATTTATGTATTTACTTATGTACTTATCAATTATTTTGTGTAGTACCCTTATAAAATGTTTTTTTTGGAAATGGATCTCGCTTAATACCACCATACTTAAGCTCTTTTTATATACTTACTCCTAAAAGCAGACAAAAACTTTGTAAAGGCTTTCTAATATGTGTTTTA
>NW_015508555.1:2332-4413 GCF_001515645.1 Sinocyclocheilus grahami | reverse complement strand
TACAGGATGAATTTCACTTTAATAAATGTGGGAGATGCAGATAGCAGGGCTTTCTACCTAATGGCTTCTGCCTCTGGAGCCACTTTAGACAGTGAATGATCTGAACGAGTGTTTAATTAACACATGCACTCTGATCCAGAGAGAGGATGAGAGAACATGTCAAATGGGCAAACGCAAAGAAAGAATAATCTAGAGAACTAAACAGGGGCAGACAGAAAAGAGAATGGATGAAAGAAAGCACAATAAGGACATGTGGAGAGAGAACACTGAAGAGCTGACAAGATATAAAAATAGAGATCAACATATAAAAAATAAATTTTTTACATGTTCTGTGCTTGCCCATTGTTGCAATGCTAGGATGTTGTGGCTTGTCGCCAGGGTCTTCCTGTGTAGTTGCTAGGGTAGTTATTTACCAGCCCAAGTTTTGAGCAATATGATGCAGCGACTATAGTCTTACAACTCTTAAAATATAGTCTTATACTGTATTCCTCATCAAATACAACTATATAGCGGATGTAACAAAATATGCTACTTCTACACATTACAGGTTTACAATTTTTACAAGAGTGACTGTCATTGAGAACAATTTCAAAACGTTTCTTAATGTTTGTCTGATCTAAAAAAAAATTATTTAAATGTGTCCCAAAAAAAAGTTTTTTGATTAATTTGATCATATGTTATGAGAAATGTTATCCACTAGTCTCGTCTTGTTTCAGTTAACCATAAGTGTAACTGATGTTGGTAATAATTGTTAATGAATACTGCTGTTTATAGCTATAGTGCATTACAAATGCATTTGTGTTATGAAGCAAAATGACAAATTTTCTGGGTTTTTTTTCTGATTTAAAAAGTTTTATCTTTAAATGATCTGACTTTGTTATGAGATTAAGTTGATCTTATGTTGTAAGAAATGATTGCTCCAGTTAACCATAAGTATACAGTTTTTTAAAGTGTAGACTGTATTGTAGTGAATAGCTGTAGTGCATTACAAAGCATTTGTGCCGTCTAATCATCTTAAGCAGAATTTATGCAATTGAGATTTAACTCTTTTTGATGTGCCTGTGTGCATGCATTGCTCTCTGACAACATTTGACTATAACTTAAACGGCTGACATTTTTACATCTGCCTGTTTTGTTAAATAGCTGGTCATGTTTTGTATTTTTGTTGCATTAACGCATTAATTTGCTATTAATTTGGCAATTTTCATATAAGTCGCATATTGTGTTTAAATGTCACATGTGTGTGCTAATTTGCTTTACACAATAGATGCATGAATAGATGCACGCACAAACTGTGTTAAATGTGTTGTCCCTGAACACACTCGCCACATGTGTTAAAATTGTGTAATTTTTAACACACCTTGTTTTGCAGCGTACCAATAGGAGCGCAGAAAGTGTACCGCAGAAGAGTGGGGCCAGCTACTAGAAAGCTAAGATCAGATGATCTGCAGCTTCCAGTGATTGAACTGCTGTCTAGCTTATGTTTTAACGCAATTCGTCACCAATACTGGCAGTTGTAATGAACTTAGAAACTGTTTGTAAAGCCACTGTGCTTCTGTTTTCATCTCCTATTGAGCGTGCATGCCTAATTTTGGAGATAATGTATTATGGGAACAAAAGTGTTACATTAATTATAGTTTGACTTTTTTTCATAACTGTGGAAATGAATGAATTATATGCATTTTTTATGCAAATGTAGTGAATACAAGACTGTTGTTTGTCAAAAGCTAGTCACAGTGTAACGGAAGTAGTGACACTTATTTGTTATTATTTCTTTGTTTGTTGTCATATTGTGACGTACAACTAAGTGAAATCGAAAAAGAAAAACAGGTGCTTTGGACAGAGGCAGATCTGAATGCAAGCTTGCCTTGTAAAAAAAACGTCTGTATGTCACCATACAGAAGTCTGCATGGAAGTTATGATCTTTTGATTAAAAAGGTTACAAAAAATGAAGAGTTCACAAAACTTGCATTGAAATTGAGTGAATTTCAATTTCATTCCAACTTTAAATGTGCATGCAGCTAAGGCTGCTGACCTTGGGCTACACCAAACCAAAGTCAGATGCAGACAAATCTCCTTAA
>NW_015508555.1:0-897 GCF_001515645.1 Sinocyclocheilus grahami | reverse complement strand
AAAAAAAAAAATTGATCCTTTCAAATGTTACAATTAAAGCTTTATTTGCATTGTAAATCGTTTTAATAATTCATGCATTATTATACATGGATGATTTTAGCATTTTCATTTCATTTTCCTAAGCATTATTGCAATATGCATTATTCAAATGCAAAAGCTATTGTGTTAGCTAATTCAAATTTAACAAATGAATATATAAAGAAGTGAAATTAAAGATAACTGCGCTTCTATCTGATTAATCTCTTATTTTCTTCCACCCACCTTTCTCTGTGTATTTCATTTAAATGCAACATAAATAAATCCATTTTAAAAAGTGCGTAATTAGTCTAATTACCAACAATTGGATTGTAATAGTTCTGATGAACTCCTCTAATCCATATCTTCTGCAGCGACCACAAGCCCCATGCAATGAAAACACAAAAGCTCTGCCTGACAGCACAAGGAACATCGTGTTAAGTCCTTGTTTTCTGCATGCTGTCATACTGAGTTGTCTCAGTTTGAATGCTGTGGTTAAAGACTATTAAAGTCTTTTCATTTATGTTTTAAGTGGAAAATTGTGGTTTAAATTAAATATAGTATAGGTGGGTTATACAATGCAGTGTCTCTATTACAAATCGTTTGTCTTTATATACTGAGTAAAGCACTAAACTCAGTTTTACAGCACTAAAAGAGAGAGAGAGAATTATATTTTCTTTTATCATAATATAGCAATTAGATGAGCATGGGGTGAATTTTACGTGATTTAAGTTTTGAGTGTTGCCATGTTTCTAGGCGCTATGCACTACATTTCTAAAATGCAATACTAAAAGAATATTTTACTAAAAAGAAATTAACTTTGACCTTAAAAATGCTTAATAATAATAATAAAAACATTTACCTACATTTCTTATTTTTTTT
>NW_015508554.1:20893-21502 GCF_001515645.1 Sinocyclocheilus grahami | reverse complement strand
GCTGTAGTATTGTTGTTGCCGCCGCCATGTCGTGAAGGCACTGTGAAAGCGAAACTACTTTGTTTGGCCTTCCAAGAGTACACTGCTGAATGACATTATCGCTGAAAGAAAGTTGGACATACTACTGCTCACTGAAATCTGGCAATTACCTAATGACTTTATGGAACTTAATCTGTTGACTCCTCCTGGATACTGCCATCTGTCTAAACCACGTCTCACTGGCAGAGGCGGTGGCCTAGCAGCTGTAATTAAGAACAACTATAAGACTGACAACATTGATTTTCATGTTGTTGTTTGCTTTGAATATCTGTCATTCAGAATTTCTGGTCCTACACCACTCTTGATACTGCTCATCTACAGACCTCCTAAACACAATGCAAACTTTCTCTCTGATTTCACAGAGTTGCCCACTATTGCCTGTGCTCAACATAACAATATTATCATGTTTGGAGATTTCAACATTCATGTGGATTCTGATTGTGCTTCTACTATGGACTTTATGGCTATATTGGATTATTTAGATTGTTCACAGCATATTGATCTTCCTAGTATTAGGTATTTAACAAGTGACGTGACATGTGGTCAAGTATGGTGACCCATACTCGGAAT
>NW_015508554.1:17676-20314 GCF_001515645.1 Sinocyclocheilus grahami | reverse complement strand
AGATGTGCTAAAACATTAGTCACATTTAAATCTAGATTCAAAACTAATCTCTTTAGCTGTGCATTTATTGAATGAGCACTGTGCTACGTCCGAACTGATTGCACTGTATTTTATATATAATCATTTTCTATTTTTAACTGTTTTAAATGAATTTTAAATCTATTTTTTTTATCATTTTAAAAGTTTATAAATTCATTGTTTTATTGTTGTGATTCTTTTTTTTTATATTATTAATTGACTTCCTTTCTATGTAAAGCACTTTGAATTACCATTGTGTATGACATGTGCTATATAAATAAACTTGCCTTGTAGTAGTTTTTCTAGTTTCATGACAATAGGCTAAATTAATCATAAAAAAAATATTGGCGTGTTTTTGAAATTTCATTAAAATTTTTGACCACGCTATTACAAAACATGTTGACTACATTCAGGGCCTGGTGTTGAAGACACATACCAAGCTTCATAACAATACACCAATGCATTCGTACAATACAGCATGTTTGTTCAAAGTTCACTTCCACTTTGGTGAGCTTTTTGACAAATTTGTTTGTGCATTAGTCGGAAATGGTTTGACTGATCAAATTAATTTTGCTTTAGTTGACATGGTCTGAAGACGAAATGGTTCAATTCCAAATGGTGGAAAATTTTGTTACGAAAAAATAAAAATGCATCTTAATGTGGGTGTTGAACATGTTTATAGTGGTTGTGGTTTGAACAGATGAGTAAATTATTCCACAACTGTACAATTATCCAACAATCACTCATTAAACAGTCGAGCACAGGCTTTGTGTTCGCTGGTCTGTATCATTCATTTGAGGGTGCTGTAGATCACAGATGCATCTTCCACAGTTTGAACATTTGATTGCCTGAAAAATCAAAACAAACAGGACGATGTTACAGCTCTGATTAGATGATGATGCTGGTGATGTTGGATTTTTCTCACCTCTCGGCAGCATCAGGCTGATGAACTCTTATTTCGTCATATTGACATTCATCGTCTTCTGGTCTGTTCGTCTCTTTCTTTTGGTGATACTGGACAGTTGCGTACTGGATCTCCTCAGTATCTCTGGATTCAGGAGTTTCTCCTCTGAATCTGCTGGGCTTCACATTGGCATACGGAGCATCATTGACTGTATCAGGTTTAGTAAGAGACTCGTCATGGCCCGAAACTCTCTGTGACACATCAGCATAAAGATAATTTTTTTAAATAAAAAAAAACGACATCATTATTAATTAAGAGATGCCTGAAGTGTAGATTCTCAGAACACAGAAGTGTGACTTATCAAATCACATGAATGTAGTGATGCAAAATACAAAGTATATTTCCTTGAGTCACTCATGGAGTAGAGAAGAATAGGACATAATTTGATTAATTTAGTTTCTGCTTTTGTAAAGTCATGTCGTGGATGATTTACCTGTTTCATTGTGAGATCTTCAGTTTTAACACTCTTTCTTTTCATCCTGTTATAAGGACAGACATTACCAGCATATGAAAGAATGTACAGATAAAAAATATGAATGCTGTTCTTAAGGATTACTAATAATCAATAATGCATGAGCTATTTCTAATACATCAGAACAAAAGTGAAAATATATAATCTCTGCAGTTTTTTTTATTTAACTCACATTGCAAACAAGATGATGATTATGATGATGATGATGATGATGAATACTCCTCCAGATGTTGCTGCGATCACAATCACGTTCCTATCAGCACCAGGATGAACTGAAAGATGAAGATCATCATAATTAACAAACTGGTGAATGATGTGAAGATACAGGAGTGTGTTAATAAAAGCTTCACCTGTGACAGTAACAGCGTCTGATCTCTGAGATCCATGTTGATTGTGAGCCTCACAGTAGAAGCGTCCACTCTGTAGTGCACTGAAACTCTGTCCAGATCCAACAGCTGAGCTTTGATTCTCCTTAAACCAGCTGAAGTTCAGAGCAGGAGGGTTTGCCTCACTGCTGCAGCTCAGAGTCACTGAATCTCCCTCCACTATTTCACCAGATCCAGTTACGGACACTGAGACGCTCCTCGGAGAATCTAATGACAATCACCAAATTGATTATTTAAAACCTTTTACACATTTTTAAAATTACTCATAAGAACTTAACAGATGAGAAAAAAACAGAGAATAAGCATCTTTTGTTTTATTATTAACTCACACATGACGTTTAAAGTCACAGCATCAGAGTATTTCTCTCCATGTTCATTTCTGGACTTGCACTTATATTCTCCACTGTGATCAGAGCTGATGTTTGAGATGCTGTAGATTCTTCCAGATCCTACAAACCTTCCTCCTTTAAACCAGCTGAAGCTCAGAGCAGGAGGCTTTGAATCACTGCTGCAGCTCAGAGTCACTGAATCTCCCTCCACTATTTCTCCAGATCCATTTATGGACACTGAGACGTTCTTTGGTGCATCTAGAGAGGACATAAATTAAATGTGTAGTTCCAAAATTTTACATTTACATTCAATTATTTAGCAGACAGTTTTATCCATTAGAGGGTCAAGTTCTTTTTTTTAAGAAATAAAAAGAAAACAAGTCGATTGAATACAAGTAGAATAGAGAGTGCTAGCGTTAGAGGCTCAAGTGTAGATGGAAGAGTTGTGTCTTTAAAGTCTGTGAAAGTT
>NW_015508554.1:9927-16543 GCF_001515645.1 Sinocyclocheilus grahami | reverse complement strand
GGGCCCCCTAAAATACTTTTCATATAGGATATGCGCATTAAGCGCTGACACGCACGGTTGCTGTTACAGTGTTTATTACCACGACACCGTCCGAGTCAGTGGTGCCTGCAGGTGTACGGCACTTTGAGTACCACGAGCACCGCTCAGACTGACCTCAGATTTGCCCGCAAACATTTCAGCAGTTATCATAGGCCTGTTTGGCGCTCAGACTGACCTCAGATTTGCCCCGCAAACATTTCAGCAGTTATTATAGGCCTGTGTGTCCCATATGTCGAGTGAACCAGCCATGCCATTAATTATGAATTTTTCAGTCTTTTGCATGCCAAAGTAAATTTCTGCATAGCAATATTAGGCTACACCAAATAGAAGCAGAAAATCGTGCTATAGGCCGATGCACTTTCATGAGATCGGGTTAGCCTACAACAATTAATTTGTTGGCTATTTTACAAATGGGAATACAATGAATTCATGACAATGTTTACATTCAAGCTACCCATAAAATGTATAGTGAAAAGTACTTTAAAAGCGTCTGGAATGCAATAAAGTAATTTGAATATATAGCTTTCAATATATTTTTTATCCATTTTTTCAGTTTTATTTAAATTTGTAGTTAAAACAACTAAAAATAAATGTATTTTAAAGTTTAGAATTAGACAGCCTTTGTACACAGGCTTACGCTGAAAACAACAAAATGGAACCTCAAGGTTGATCTAGGAAAATGTGTGAAAATGTATAGGGCCCCATTCCTATATTTTGCCTGGGGCCTCCAATTCACTAAATCCGCCCCTGGATATTATTATGCCCTACAATCCATCACGCTCTCAAAACTCTGGACTTTTAGTAGTCCCTAGGACAGGGTTCCTCAATTAGTTTTCGCAGAGGACTGATTTCTGTCAACAATACTAAGCCGAGGGCCACTGACCTATATATATATATATAATTGTTATTATTATATTATTGTTGCTTTTGTTAAAATAATCACAACGTGGTCACAATATGAATATTCAGATTTTTTTCCCCAGTAGTTTGTTTTATTCAAACAATTATGAACATTTTTGCATTTAGATACAGAAGAACGTTGCCTGTTGAATATTAAAAACAAATTAACAAACAAAAACTCTGGATCTCTAATGTCTGCCATGCAAATCAACTGTTCCTGCTCATTCCCAGACTGGACTTCTCTTCACTTTTCCTAATTGCAGATTCAATTTTTAGATTTGTCAGTATTAATATTTTTATGCTTAGATTTTTTGGGGGGATCAAACTGTATCACCGTGTGTCCCAACCAGACACAACGCGATAAAATGTTTTTTTCCTTGTAGTTTTTGTCTTAACCACCCACGACAGCGACACGTGACAATAAGCGACATGGGATTATATTTTAGGACCGTTTTTTATTTTCTGCGACGTCGCGGCAGGAACAACATACAAAATATGACAGTGATAATCTCAGGTAATGATTATGTGCTTTATTCAATGTTAAAAGTGTCTAATGTGAGCTTGAATATTATTTTGCGTTATCTTTATAGCCATAGTGAAATCAACAATAGATATTTTACCTCAGATCTTGAAAATAAATTAAAGCAAACGTTTACGTTAAAACTGTGAACTCACTGCGAACCAGCCCAAGTATTCACTCACTCACTCAAAACTGTTCAGTCCATTCACATTTGAATCATCTATTTTCTGTGTCCACTTTTCTTTTCTACACACTCGCGACGCGACAAAGCATTGCAAATCATTTGAACGTTGTGTCAGTACGTTATAAATAGAACCAGTCAGCAGTTTACTGTCGGGGATTTGTCGTGTCGCGCCGCATTCAAGACAGCATCACTGATTATAATGAGTTCTTGTATTTTATTGCGTCGCAAAGCGCCGCTCGCATCCGGTGTAGACACTATGCAAGTTAATGTAGCTTTCTGATGCTGCGTTTGAATTTTCATGCCACATTATTTGAAATTCGTGCGAGCCAAAAATGTTCTCTCACGGGCCGCCTATTGAGGAACCCTGCCCTAGGATATAGGAGTCCACTAAAGGATGGAGAGCATTTTCTCATCTGGCTCCTAAACTCTGGAATAGTCTTCCTGATAATGTCCAGAGCTCAAACACACGCTCTCTGTTTAAATCTAGATTAAAGGCACATCTCTTCAGCCAAGCATTCACATAATGAATCTCATACAGATCTTCCCAGCTAGAGCAGATAAACATCCCAAACATATTTTTAGCTTGAAACGTTATGAACAGCAGCTACGCTAATTCTTTTCCACTGTCTTTCTGTTCCTACCCAGGGATGCCCATCTCGAGGTATCTAAAGATTACGCCAGCTCCAGCGTGGATCCAGCCTCATAGAAAGACTTCAGATGACCCAGGGCCTGTGAAGAGATGATGCTGACCCCTGCGAGGACCCCAGATGACGCCAACTTGAATCGACATGCACAGCTGTCAAAATGTATCTATATTGTAATCATTATGATCACACCTGTAATAATCGCTTTAATGTGCTTCTGCCTAAATTAATTCATGTTAGCTAGCTGTATGATTCTGTTACCTTGAACTGTTCATCTGTGAAATGAACATTACTTGGACACATTCACTTCTGATAACAGATCACTCTAAATTGTAATGTAGACACAGGCATCTTCTGTAAAGCTGCTTTGAAATGATGTGTATTGTGAAAAGAGCTATACAAAAAAGATTGAATTGAATTGAATAATGACAAACAAGTCTAAGAAATGAATCAAAGTTGATTTATTAAAAGCACAATGGCTTTTAGTTCATGTCTATCCGATATGAGCTCATCTGCTAAAGAACTCCTTTGACACAATAATTATTTAACATACATATTATATTATTATAAAATATTCATGATCTGGTGTTACAGTGATTTTTGTCCAATCAGATGCTCTGAACAATGAGCAAGTCCCTCCTAAACCACATGACACTGACTAGCCAATAACAGAAGACTACTGGATATTTCTAAAAGCCACAAGCCAGCAAACCAATTTTTGTTCTAAGAATGTTTTCCAAACATTATATTTTGGTTATGGAAACGTTAAAATGTTTTAAGGTTTGTATAATGTTCCTGATATGTTATTTCAACTTATTTTTTATTAATAACTTAACACAATGCCTGTATTAAAGTGGTTTTAACAACTGCCTTTTATGTAGATGTGTTACTGATGTTAAAAAGTTATTAAGTTGAAGCATTACTGAAAACAAGTATTAAACATTTAGCCATTCAGTTATTGTGAAAGAAAGATCACTAACGAGATCTGCATGCGTTCTTCTAAAACTGCACTCTTGCCTAAAAGTTGAGACACACTTGGACATCAACACTCATCAAACCTCAACCATGGTGACAAGCAAATAATGTTAAAATATAAATATAGCAAAATAATTCAGCTGCATATGTTTTTTATGCCGCAGTGCATGCTGGGAACCATGCATGAGTTTTGTGTGTCACCATTATTGCATTTCACATGCTGATTGTTGATGTATGTGAACGTATATATAGCACTATTATTAATTTTGCAACACATTTGAGTTTTTCTGATCTAAAATATCACTTTGTCAGTAGTATAATATTAAAAATCTTAAAAAAGTAAATTACATGATACCACCATTAATTAAATCAATGTAATCAGATGTTATACTGTCTTTGAGTTCTTCTGATACAGCAATAGTGTTTTCTGAACAAATTAATACAGTAGCCAGAGAAAAGATAAAAAAATAAAAATCATGGATCAAGTGTACAACTACGGGAAACACTGATCCCCACATGGGTGACTTGTGATGTTTGTTCCTCTTTCCTTTAGTGATTTTACTCATTAATATCAGGTGTCATCACTAACGTCACATTGAGAAGTGTAGAGACAGGTGACTTTGTGTGTAGCATCTAACCTTAACTACAACCCCCTTGTTTAAGCTAAAAAGTTAGTGACCCTTAATATTTTATGGTTGTTAAAATAATGTTTTTCAAAGATTATGCAAACATTATGAGAACATTCATCAAATACTAATAACAATATGTGGTGATTTCATGAACATTGTTTTGAAAGTGTTAAATTCTAACACTTGCATCAATTTAAGAGTAAAGTTAGGAACAATAGCAATGGGACAGGCTATAAAACTGTCCCATGATGCAAGGGTGTTCTTTTAAAACAGCAAACACAACCTCATTAATTTGAAGTTTGTTGTCATTCTAAATGTTTAAAGGACGTTCCAAGAATCTTGTTCTAAGAACGTTTTCTCCCAAAATGATGAGGACATTTTAAAAAATCTCTTCGTGAGGCCTTAAATAAAATGAGTGTTTGTGATGTGAATGTAACAGAGACTCACCGTGAATCATGAGCAGAAAGATCAGAGGAAGACGAGGAGCCATTCTGACCCACATCAGCGTCAAATATATCTATAATACAGCATTAATCAGCACTTCTAACCTGTACCGTACATCACCCTATTCTTAATATTTCTCACGTTAAGACACGTATGTTATATGAGCAATAATCATCAGTTTGCATGGAAGTACGAGTGTGTTTGTCTTACCGTGTTGAAGCTCATCAGATCAGCAGCAGCTAAATGACTCTTTAAACACATGCACTTATAGCTCTAGGCTAACAGACTATATGTGGTTAACACGGAAATATCAGTGTTCCTTCCTCAACAAGCAAACAACATCACTGCAATAAAACTAAAGTAAAATAGTGAGCTGATTGCTGCATAATTAGAATTTAGTTCAGTAGTTCAGGGTAAAATTATCAGTTATGATTTAAAAGCAGGAATATGTTGTAAAATAAGGAAGTATATATATATACAATATGTTGCTTCATCTCATAAATAATCATAACAACAATTATAATATATTATAAAACCTACTTATTAGTGGTTATAACATTTATGAGTATGATTATACTTTATAATTTATACATAATTTATTTGAGATCTGTACAGTATCTTAATGATATTACAATAAATATAGTTTAAAAAAAGTGCCATATAACACATTCATCTGATCAGATATCTGATCTTATGGCTGTTTAAGAAAAACATATATATATATTTTATTATTATTAGTGTTGTTGCTGTTATTTATAAGTGGTCTTTGCTTTAAGTAAAGTAACAAGTTAGCAATGGCAAGATATGAGATTTATAAAACATTATAATTATGGGAAATATAATCCATTGTAAGTTAAGTGGATGCATTGTGTTCATTGTGTATTATAACTGCCACAATCTTAAAAGCTATAACTATCAATAAGTAAATATTATAATGCATTAAAACTGTTGTTATGATTACTCATGAGATGATACAACATATTATAAGATTTTTATAATACATTATGCGTTCATTATAATGCCTTAAGAAAACTCTTATAATGAGTTATAAATGCTGGCTTCGTAGTAAGGTTTACCGAAAGGGCTTGTATCCACCACTGAACATCAGTGTGAATGACTTCAAATAATCAGTGTTGATTCAATGACACCCAAATGTGAGTTTTGTGGCTTTTAGATCCTCTATATCAGTTCTGAGATCTTTTATATGCTAATAGTGTTCTTTGACATATAATCTTCTACCATGTGTGCGTTCCACTTCACTTTTAGACACACACTCGCCCGAACTTCCCCAAGCACTTCCCCTCAGAGGAATATCCACTGCCATTTTGAAGTGCATTCCCCTTTGTGAACATATGGACAGATTCTTGACCCCTTGATTTTGACAGAGGGAGTGAGTCTACTTCATATGTGCACTTCAGAGCGCTCCATAGAATACAATGCAACACTATTGCACTATTGCAGACTGAACTTAATTTACCCCCACCCCAAACAACTCAATGATATGTTAATTTTATTTTTATTTTTTAGTTTATTTTTAACAGCCCAAACACAACTATATACATAAAGAATGCTGCATCAAACAAATTCATAAGGGAAAACATATAAATAACAAACTCAATAACGGATTCCAAGTGATCAAGGTCTACAACCCTTCTCCTGGAGAACTATCGTCCTGCAGATTTCAGCTCCAAGCCCAATCAAACACACCTGAACTAGCTAATCAAGGTGCTCAGGGTTACTTGATAATTACAGGCAGGTGTGTTGGAGCAGGGGTGCGTAATATTCGTATTAGATGAGCAGACGTGCATTAGTGACCTGGCGTGAGAGATTCTTTCTACATAGCACAACTTTATAGTTCGAGTAACCTATTGTAATCTGCAACAGTATGCAGGGATTGGGGCTATTGTGAGTGATTTTGATATATTGACGATAGGCACGTTCTTGAAGGTGACGGAGACGTGGTAGTTTTACTATGCATGTCTTCCACTGTGTTTATTTTTCAATAGGATCAAAGAAAAGAAGATTGAAATGACCTGGGCTGTGTTTCCCAAAAGCATCGAAGGCCTAAGTAGATCATATACTGCCACCAATGGTCTCTACGATCAACTTAGCTTGCCATGCTTTTGAGAAACGCAGCCCTGAATATTGAATCCGACTCCATCTGTTAGTTAAAGGGGTCATATGATGCTATTTTAAAGATCATTATTTTGTGTATTTGATGTAACAGAATACGTTAACATGCTTTAATGTTCAAAAAACATAATTTTTCAAATACTGTACA
>NW_015508554.1:8883-9685 GCF_001515645.1 Sinocyclocheilus grahami | reverse complement strand
GCAAAACTCCGCATTTGAACAGTCAATAGCAATTACTTCAACTAAAAACAAAACATACTTACAGTCGCTGATTCATAAGCACCAGATTGTCATAGCAAAGTCGGAATTGACCTTTTTTTTTTTTTTAGAAATAGCCTTTGTGCACAGCCAGCCTTGTACTCTTCTAGGTTCAAAAAAATGTCGTCCATAAAATGCGTTGCACAAATTCGAACATCTGGGTTGTGCTGTTCTGTTGTAAATAAATCTTAACCAATGATTCCTAATTGCATCTACTTAAATAAAGCTTAACCAATGATTCCTAATTGCATCTACTTCCGGAAGGCCAAATAGCGTGCTTTAGCTTTCGCACAGAAACACACAGCGTCTCCCTGGCACGGCTGCATCAACACTAACTGCGGTTCCTGAAATCACGCCTTCTTTCTTTGCGTGCACATTTGGGCGGCATTATGCTAAAATTTCCACATAGTGATGTAGACATGTGGGGGCATGTTAGAACGAGCCGTTTTAGGTAGGCGTGGCTGACTCTTAACTTTTATAAAGAATATCTCTTTGGATTTGAGACTTTAGTCTTTACAACTTTACAGATCTTCTTTATGCAGATCTTCTTTATGCACCAAGAGCTTGTAACACTCCAAAGAGAAAGGAAAACTTGAAATCGCATCATATGACCCCTTTAATACTGCTTGCCCACTTTTGCCCAGGCCCGACCAAAAATCTATTTCTGCCTATGCCACTGCTTAGACTGCATGGAGGTTAAAACTAAACAGGTTTACTGAAGCATTAACCGTAGTTGTAAGGACAT
>NW_015508554.1:6843-7485 GCF_001515645.1 Sinocyclocheilus grahami | reverse complement strand
CCAGATCCAGTTATGGACACTGAGACGTTCTTTGGAGAGTCTAAAAAGGACAAATATGAAAAATCACAATAAATATTAGAAATATATAATTTACATGTGCAGATGATCATTAATTTGCACATAATGTTTAAAGTCACAGCATCAGAGTATTTCTCTCCATGTTTACGGAATCTCCCTCCACTATTTCAGCAGATGAACTGATGGAGATCACAGGATTCTCTGGAGGATCTACAGGAGAATTATCTCATTGAATGTCTCCAGATGTCAGATGGAAGCACATCATCTTTTTTAAATGTATTTATTATTTACACTCTGAACCAGTGGAGTCCCCATGGCTCTTTAATCGTCAATGGTAAATTGCCCTTTTGGTCCTATCGAGCTGCCCCTCCAATCCCAATGCAACTTCAACCAAGAGAATCCCACCAGCGCACCACTGCTCTGAACATGTATGCATTTATATTTGGAGCCACAATATTATAGTTGAGGTGATCCGTTTGACTTTTTCATTTTCAGCTGTGTTTCAGAGACGCGTGATCTGTGTCTGAGACTGACTCCCACTTTTATTTGATATCACAAGAGCCACAATTAAACTTATTGACCATTATCAGAAAATATAGTCCTAAACTTTGGTAACGATTGAAC
>NW_015508554.1:3744-6183 GCF_001515645.1 Sinocyclocheilus grahami | reverse complement strand
AGACAGAAGTGAAACCAGAGCAAAGAAATCAGCCAAGAACAACATGCTGTGCTATAAAACAATGAACATCTTTTTTTCTTTTAAATGAGAAAAAGAAAATAATCAAAGCTGATTTTATTAAAGACCCAGTGACATTAAAATGTGAGTTTTGTGACTTTAGTTGAACTAAACACTTTCTTCTGAGAAAATGGCCAACGATATTCATGATCCGATCAGCTTAACTTCCTGTTTCAAAAGGAAGTACATCAACATAAAGCACAGAAAACTGCAAATTTTTCGCTCATTATGTGATTTTGCTAATAAAATTAAATATATTTCTAATGTGAATGTAACAGAGACTCACCGTGAATCATGAGCAGAAAGATCAGAGGAAGACGAGGAGCCATTCTGACCCACATCAGCGTCAAATATATCTATAATACAGCATTAATCAGCACTTATACACTCATCAACAGTACATGCACATCAGCCTAAACAGCTCTTAGTGTTAGTAAGATATATTCTCATCTGAAGATTATTAATGCACAGCATCAGTGTGTGTAAATGAACTGAACATTGAGATGAACAGAAGATATTTCTCATGTCAGGAATCATGTGTTTTATGAGCTTCATCTATAGAAATAATCATCAGTTTTCATTAAAGTACGAGTGTGTTTGTCTTACCATGTTGAAGCTCATCAGATCAGCAGCAGCTAAATGACTGACTCTTTTAACACATGCACTTTAGCTTCACTGGCTTTGTGTGGTTAACACTGTTTTAATGCCCAGCAGCGGAAATAGCTGAAGGTCCCTCCATCAACAGGAACACATCACTGAACTCAAACTAACTAAACATCACAAGAAAATAGCCATTTAAGTTAATTTGAGCACATTTACAAAAGGTGTTTAGAGAAAAGGACTGTAACCAGACTTTAGCTTTAATATAAGCTAGAGTTTTTGTCCATTACATTTATATTCTCTTAAAGCGAATCGCCAATTAAACAACTCAAAGCCATCCTAAGTAAAAAGCCATATTTACAATAAAATAATGTTAATTCTTTTTCACATTCTACTCATTTAAATCTCTTTTGGATACTTATTTGGTTAAACATTTATTTTTATTTTACTTTTCTTTTATTTGCTGAAGCCCAGATGAGTTTGTATTACTTCATGAATATCCGAGGAGGCTGACAGCATAAACTCCTCCCTTTACGAAACTGACCAATCAGAACTGATATTCAAATGACGTAACGTCCTTTACGCCTGAAGCAGAAAACACAAGTAAACACATTCAACTGATAATGAGGTAAGAAGACAAAGCAAACAGAGACTGAAGAACGCAGAGGAGATGCTGAATAGATGCGTTCAGAATTATAATACTAACACATGAAGGACTTTAAACACAGTACAGTATAAACACCATACACATGAAGATGAGTAATAGTGATTTACAGCTGATGTACATCAGTGTTGATGTCAGGAGCAGAGATGCTGACCTCTGGTGCTAGTTTGAGGATTTGAGGGAAACACAAAGACAGAATAACAGAAACTGATCATATTGAGCACTTTGACACCATAAAATAATACATTGTCCATTGTGAGGTGCAAAATTATGACTTTGTTCAGTATATCAGGGTAAAATTATCAATTAAAACAGGAATATGCTGTAAAATAAGAAAACAGTGAGCTTGTATAATTTTAACATTATATATTTACACGACAAGCTTTTAATGTTCATTTTATTCCACTGTTACATCAAGTATTTAAGCAAGAAAATGAAACCCACAGAGCTCAGGATCGGTTCCTTTGTGCTCCGCCTCTCACTGCAGCATCTTCCTGTTGATCTGAAGAAACAACAAGAAGAAGAACGACTGACTGAAGTTCATCAACAACATTATAAACCTTCCACACGCTTCATAAAGCAATCTAACTAGAACTGAAGAGAGTTGTATTGATTATATGGAGAGGAGCTGCAGTTCAGACACTTACTGATGGATTCTCATGTTTAGGATCAAGAGTCTTCAGGAGGTCTGGGACGAACGGTCTGTGTGGAAGACAGCGAGAGATCGGTCATGTGATCATCTGTGATGATGATCTGACTTTGACGTCTCACTTACTGTGAGTGTGTCGTACAGGTCAGAGGTCGTGGACTTGAGCTCAAGAGCTGTATATGTGTCTTCACTGGGATCAGACATCTACAGCGACAGAGAAAGAAAATAGGAGCACATAATATAAGCAAGAATGTATAGCACAATATTAAATTTAGGCTTTTTTGGGTGGAAAATGGACTTGTCAGACTGATTCAAACCAATTAATCTTGAGCTCATCGGGCTTTTAGTGATTCATTAAAACAACAGACTCATACGAGTTGTAGCGTCTGGACCAATCAGACACACCATTTTTCATTTGATTCAACAATCAATTATTCATTAGATTAACAAACGTTCACAGACCCCTCAC
>NW_015508554.1:0-241 GCF_001515645.1 Sinocyclocheilus grahami | reverse complement strand
CCTCAACCATGGTGACAAGCAAATAATGTTAAAATATAAATATAGAAAAATAATTAAGCTGCATATGTTTTTTATGCCGCAATGCATGCTATGAATGAGTATTGTGTGTCACCATTGTTGCACTTCATATGCTGATTGTTGGTGTCTGCAAGCTTATGTATAGCACTGTTGTTATAAACTTTACAACATTAATTCGTTTTTCTGAAAATATGATGTGTATAATCATATCACTTTGTCAGTA
>NW_015508553.1:20821-21509 GCF_001515645.1 Sinocyclocheilus grahami | reverse complement strand
CAGATTCAAGACTTTCTGCAATCATCTAGATGATTGACAGGATGTTTTATTGATTGAGAACATAAAAACCCCACAAATCCAAAACACTGAGGATAATCAGATATATATTTGTGATTTCTATTATCAAGTGAAGACCTGAACAACATCAGAGTCCAGATACCTGCGGCTGAAGACCACAACATCATCATCATCATCATCATCACAGACTCCATCCATCCATGGACTCTTTTACAGACTCGATCTCAAACTAACAGAAATCTGAGTCGTTTCTTTCCCAGATAACTGATAACTGTTTTATTGCTTTGATGCTGCACTTTACTCTCACCATTTTTACACCATGATCCACCTCTGCATTTGTATCACAAAGAGACTGTGTTTCGTTTTGCGCTACCTCATATGTCTCATGTACATAAGATCCACATCTTTGTATTTGTATCACAAAGAGACTGTGAGAGAATTACAAAGAGAATTACAAAATAATTGTAATTGTAATCAGTTTTAGTTACTGAGAAAAAATGTGTAATTAAATTACAGTTACTTATGAAAATGTTAAAGATTACAAAGGGGGTTACTTTTGAATATTTTTAACACACACACCCACATACAGATTTAACTGATTTCTTTCATAAATTGCATTGACTGATCTAAAATATGAGACACCGATGTTTCAGGAGTTTAGGACACAGAA
>NW_015508553.1:18538-19488 GCF_001515645.1 Sinocyclocheilus grahami | reverse complement strand
AATTCAGTCCCTGATTAAGCAGTGCATGTCTTTATTAATATGCCTTTATATTGTCCTGAAAAAGCCATGAAATGCTCACTGCAAATTCATTTGTAAATATCATCATCATCAAAATCATTCTTGGGTTTTAAAGAAAAACATTCACAATATATATATATATATATATATATATATACACAAATAATAAAAAAAAGACCTACTGTTCGTTTTTGCACTTTTTTTAAATTGTCAAGTTTTCACAATTGTAATCATCACCGTAAAGTCCAGGATGTCTCTCTAGTCTTAAAACTGGCCTGCAGCTCAGAGAAATTCACTAAAACAAAAGCCACCTCTAAAAAAAATTAAATAAAAAAGGAGATGCTGTGTCACAAGATGATGATGATCTAACACTGCAAGAAAAAGCCCACGTGACTCTGACTGCAAACAAGAAAAAACAGTGTCATATGCTCCCTGCAGGTGAATAACAGTATTGCAGCAGATCATCAGCTGAGATCATATGAACACCTACAGCTTATCAGACTTTAAAAGAGCTCTATTTCAGTCAGTTAAATTAAAAATGCATTTTGTGAATTCAGGGAGTAACTTTATATTTAGTTTAGACTCAAGATTTGTATGTATTTTAAACATTACTAACTTGTCCTTAGATTAATTAGCTCTAATGTGTAATTTTTCATGTCCATTTTGTGATTTGATGATTGTGTCTTATGGTGGATCAGGTAAATTCAGCGTTCATTTACATCATTTCATGTACATCAGCTCAGATTTCTGTCTTGATCACGTTTAGTTCTGATTAACATTGGTGTAGTCAGCAGCCATATCACCCTGTAGCCCAAGCCTGGTTGTCCACTGAAGCCAAGCAGGGCTGAGCCTGGTCAGTACTGGGATGGGAGACCTCCTGGGAAACTATAGGTTGCTGCTGGAAGAGGTGTTAGTGAGGCCAGCAGGGGGTG
>NW_015508553.1:16711-17618 GCF_001515645.1 Sinocyclocheilus grahami | reverse complement strand
GTGTGTGTGGATCAGCAGAGACTGGGACTACAACACAGAACGGTTATCTTCATTTAGATACAGTACATGGATTGATGCTGAAGATCAGAAGCACACAGACATTAGTATAGAAAATAATGAGGTTATGATGAAGATTTTAAGCTGATAAACTGGAGGAATATTGTACATTATGCATTTAAAGATGATATTTGGCTTACAATTTGGCCTTATATCATAGCAGCTGCTCCATCTGACGAGCTCCATGTTTCACTGGGTTGTCTCTTCATCTCTCTCCATGCGTTTACTCTTAATTTCCATCTAATTTGAGCAACAAAAATGGATATCAATGCTCTCCCTTGAATGAAATTGCAACATAGCTTCCATTTATATCTACAAACGTATCTGAATATGTTAAAAACAAAGTGTTTGGTTTAGAAGGCAAGTGAATGTGATCTCACAGACTGCATCCAGCACTTTCAATTTCATTTATTTTTTATTTATTTTTAAATGACTAAAAATGCCATTATTTTATATGATAATGGTAATAATTGTATTTTGTATATTGTATTAGAATTGTTTTATTATTATTATTTTTTAGTTTAATGCAGACTTACGAGGTACGAGACGTCCACAACAGCCTTCAGTAATCACACAGAGAAACACAGCAGCAATCACAGAGCAAGACGCTTTAGGATGAGTGTCGCAAGCTGCCTCTTTTATAGCTTTATAGAAGACGTCACACCATCCTGAGGAGTTCTGCTACAGAACAAAAGCGGAACATGCAGTCTTTCACTTCTGCTTAAATGCTAAACACTATGCAGAACTGATGCAGCAACTTGTCAGCAATATTGTCAGCTGCCATACTGTAGTTGTCTAACTGGCAAAATATTAATCAAATTCATGTATGCTTAATCTATTATTTTATTTT
>NW_015508553.1:7950-15798 GCF_001515645.1 Sinocyclocheilus grahami | reverse complement strand
GACTTATGACTTATGACATGACTTATATCTAAATATATTTGAGCTCTACTTGTGCTCCTAGAATAAGTGTTTCCATTGTTATCCGCCAGGGGGCGCTAGTACACATATTCTGTACAGAATTTCCAAAAAAAACACAAGAGAAGAAGAAACCGAAACACTAGATGCTTCCACATGTATGAAACTTATCCACATTCAAGTGTTTAAAAAAAGAATGCATGAAGCTAGAATAAAATGTTTTTGTTTACAAGCAGATACCCTGTTCTTTTGGTGTTTTGTATGTTCAGATATTCATATAACAAAATATATACAAATTAATACCTAAATAGGGACATAGTAGTATACTTAAAGTATGATGTAAAGTTAAACTTAAAGAAACCTTATGAGTATACTTGCAGTATAAAACTATATTTCAAAGTGTACTAAAAATGCTACTACAAGTATTTAATTAGAAAACTATCAGTATACCTATAACTTAACTTTTAGTATAGTTGCAGTACAAACTCAACATTTTGATGTAAACTAGTAGTGTACTCAAAGTTTACTACTGTTATACTTAAAGTATACTTTTATATACTAGAACGTGGGCCAATTTAGACACAAGGAGTATTGAAATAGTACACTTACAAGTATACTACTAGTACACTGATATTTGTATACTTACTACATAACGTATACTTAAAAATATACTTGAACTTTACTTAAGTATACTTACTAAAATAAACTTAAGGTATACTACTTTTTGGTAAGGGTAGACATAGTTCAGTTTGTCATTCAGTGAAGTGTCAGTATTACAGCAGAGATGATCACATCATATCAGACTTTAGAAGAGGTTTATTTAAATGAAAACTATAAATTTAGAGATTAATATTTTTGTTCAGCTTCCAAAAAAATTTTGGAATCAAAAATTTGATCAGCTTCCCCAGATTACTGCTTACACAGATGCCTCTGTAGTTGTTGAGGTATGATTTGTCTCCACAAATCCATTGGTCCCCCCTCTTGCGTACTAAGCGTAGGCGAGACCAACGCTAAAGAGAGAAATCCATTGGTCCCCCCTCTTGCGTACTAAGGGTAGGCGGGACCAACGCTAAAGAGAGAAGTCCATTGGTCCCCCCTCTTGCGTACTAAGGGTAGGCGGGACCAACGCTAAAGAGAGAAACACATTGGTCCCCCCTCTTGCGTACTAAGCGTAGGCGAGACCAACGCTAAAGAGAGAAATCCATTGGTCCCCCCTCTTGCGTACTAAGGGTAGGCGAGACCAACACTAAAGAGAGAAATCCATTGGTCCCCCCTCTTGCGTACTAAGGGTAGGCGAGACCAACACTAAAGAGAGAAATCCATTGGTCCCCCCTCTTGCGTACTAAGCGTAGGCGAGACCAACGCTAAAGAGAGAAATCCATTGGTCCCCCCTCTTGCGTACTAAGGGTAGGCGGGACCAACGCTAAAGAGAGAAATCCATTGGTCCCCCCTCTTGCGTACTAAGCGTAGGCGAGACCAACGCTAAAGAGAGAAATCCATTGGTCCCCCCTCTTGCGTACTAAGCGTAGGCGAGACCAACGCTAAAGAGAGAAATCCATTGGTCCCCCCTCTTGTGTTCTGTGACGCAGAACGACTCGCATCATCCGTCCAATAAAACGGTTCACTTTCCGACCAACGCGAGCACAATAATAATGTGTCACTCATCCTATAAAAGAATGCGTCTTGCTCTGTGAGTCTCTGTGTGATCACTGAAGGCTGTTGTGGATGTCTCATGTATCTCGTAAGTCAGCTGTAAACTCATCTAATGTTTAAATGAGAAGTCTTAATAAAAGTAAAGAAATATGTTTTGGAGTGAATTACTGTATACTGATGACTTTACCCTTTAATCGTGGCTCTGTGTTTATATTTATATACTGTAGTTAAGACCGGGGCTAGCTGTCACATTGTTAAGCATTTAACTTAATATATTACTGTAAAGGCTTTGAGTAACACACTTTGTAACACCCGTGTATGTAACATGTATGTACTGTTTGAGTATTTGATACTTTTTTTATTATAACCTGCAGTGATATCTTAGTACATTATAAAAGATCACATGTACCAGAGTGGGGATTTAGGTTTAATTGTCCATTTTATTAAAAACTTTATCACCAAACATTTCCATCTGGATGCTGGATTATTTATGGTTTATTTTATTTGACCAGAAATGTTTTACTAGCTTCCACTTGCAAGATATGAATTACTGTCTTGATTTAGAACCATTAAAGTGAGGAGAAATTAATGTTGATTGTTTTCTTTATATTAGATTTTTATTGTTTAAATGAGAAGTATTGGAAGTAAACACATGAACAGATGAAGACACAAAGCAGTGAAACATGAAGCTCATCAGATGGAGCAGCTCCAAAGATAGACGACTGAATTGTAAAGGAAAACAAACGCTGATGTTAGTCAGAAGGAACAGCATTCCTGGCAAAAGACCAAGCTGTGAGTATTTGTGATGTTTAAGACAAAACACACTTTATCATGTCTTTAATCATCAACACTGTTTCTCCTCCTCTAATCTGTGAATTGGTCATAAATAAATGATATATCAAAATAACCATTACATTTGTACATTTGGCAAACTTTTTTTATCTAAAGCAACTTGCACTGAATTCAAGATCAGTTCATATTTCATGAATCAGAACTGAACCCGTGATCTTGGTGTTGCGAGCACCATTCTTGTACAGAACTGCTGTAATCAGATGTTTGTGTTTTTCATTTCTAGTTTCTCAAGATGCAGACGGCTTCATTCTGATGCTTCAGAAAGAGTCACAGACTCTCACACATCAGACCCAGCAGCTGATTTCTGATCCTGGAGACTGAGCTTCCTATAGAGTCCAGCTTTCTGGAGATCAAGCCGGTGTTCCTGGAGATTTGGTTTGGAGCTCATCTTTGCAGGAGCAGGATCAGGATCCTGAGGGGAAACGGTGATCAACATGCACCTGATAATGTTAACTGTGTTTTATAGTCCTAAATTTATCGTTCTTAGTGTGAACGGGGCTTTAGAATGAGTTTTTATACAGATTCATGTTATTTTGAATCACTGATTACTGTATGTAGTGCACTGCACACTGTATGATATTATATGTAATATAGCATGGTGCAGCAATGCCAGTGTCATAGGTTTAAATCCCAGAGAATGCATGAAGTCATAAGATATATAGCTTTAACACAGTGATTATTAAACCCTTATACTGCACACTTTTCATTTCTCCTTAAAGTCTGATGCATGCAATTAAGGTTGTGGGGTGAACTAGAATACAATTTTATTTATAAAACTGTATTGCAATAAATCTGTACTACCCCAGGGAATAAAACTGGTTTACACTTGTAAAAAAGAAAAAAAGGAACAAAGGCTCTTTATTTAAACTGCTTGTTTGTTTATTTTCATGATTAACTTTATCTTTCAATGGATAAACAACAGCAAGAGTAAACAATGTGTTTTGATTGAACATCATTAAAGCAGGGATCTGTTCTTTAATGTACAAGATCAGACATTAAAACATCTACATGAAATCATCAGTATTACACTTGAGAAAAATCACATCAACATCTACAATGGAATCTATAAGTGTAAATTACAGGAGTGATGCACATTTTATTCAGCCTGCCGATTATTATATATTTTGACATTATACTATGTCCTTAAATTCATTATAGCACTAATAAAGAGATGCTTCAAACACATTGTCACTTTAATTAAAAAATATAGATACATACATATATATATATATATATATATATATATATTCCAGTCATCAAAATCAAACAGAAATGTAACTTAATTTCATAAAAACACACAAATAAAACATCCTGACACAGTAATGAGAATTTGGAGGTAAAATTTAAATATCACGACAATAATGTCAAAATGTAAAAATATAGCCTATTAATAGAACTGAAATCCTGCTGCAATTTAGACCTGGACATGTTTCTTTGAGATTCATATTTGTATTTATAAAATCCATATCATACAACAGCTGACAGAGTAAGATGGGGAAGTTGCCGCAAGAACAATGTGGATTTACTTTTACATTTTAATTTTTAAATAAAAGTTCAGTATGTGCAGGATGATAATACATCAGCCAATGTGTTATTAAATAAACAGAAACATTTGCTAATTTAGTTGTTATAGCACAAGATCTCAAAATATTTATTTTGAGATCACGGAAAAATTAAGATGACGAGAAAATAACTTTTAATAAGTCGTGATGACGAGAAAACAAGAAATAAAAATCATAACCCATGGCCTTTTATGACTTCCATACAAGTGTGCCAACAGAATATAGCAACAATAATAATAATACACGCAATAAATCGTTATCATAGACACTTACAATATAATCCAGTGTTGTATCTGAATCAGAAAAGTGCAAAACCAAGAGTAGCTCCTGTAAATGCGTCAGTCCACTTTCAGGAGATCTACAGCAGCTCGCGGAGCGATGTGGATCCCACTGCTTCTGTGCTTTTATCTACACCCGAAATTACTCACTGGGATATATATATATATACCCAAACTGGAATCATGCCGCGCATGCGCACAGGGTGCATCCGCATTGCAGCTCTCCCAGGCTGATTTCCGAGAAATCATGTGACTTCTCATACAGAGCAGGCTGATTTCCAAGAAATCATGCAGTTATGAAATATAGACAGACTAAGTGCGGAAGACATTTCAGTTTTGATGAACACACACTGATTCTTGACTCATGGAGCACATGTCCAGCAATTATAACTGCTATTAGGTTTAAAAATGAAAATATTTTCAATTGTAAGTGTTATGGGGGATTATAATAGAATGCATTTAACACAATTATCTCCTTCAGTTTAATTTGATCGTTATTATATCAAATCTATGACACTAAAACTGTCCACAGAGGAGGGTTCAATCATTCATATGCTATAAAATGGATAAAAATGTTTTTTGATGATGAAAGAGAGCTTATCAAAAGCAACACTTAATAATTTCTCGTATCAAAGCAAGGTTGTTTATCAAGGACACATGCGTGTTTCATAAAGTTTCAAAGTTGTGTGTCCACTTTTTGTCAACACCGTCAGACATTGATTAAATGTAAAAAAAAAAAAAAAAAATTTTAATGTAATAAAATCAGGGAATATCAGTGACAGCTGTGACTCTAAACGACCCCGTTGCCACATTCACCTCTGCAGACACATCAGTGTCAGACAGGCTCTGCTCTGGTCAGTTTTATAGTTTTAGAATATTTTAAGTCCTAATGTTAATATTTCCGGTGTCACAACCATGATGTGTCAACACCATCTTCCAGTTTCTGAGGAAATTATTTGAGATGTTTAAATCATTTTATTCTCCTGAAGCAGGTTATATTAGCATCGAGCATCAACAGAGAAAACAACATGACTTCTACACGAACTCCATTTGAAAGAAATGCCAAATTTGTCAACACCGTAAGATTTTCTGCCTGACGGTAGTGATGGGCCAGTGACGGAGCTGAAACACTGTTCAAACAAAGTCCAATATAAGGTACAATATACCATAACAATTTGAAGGAATTTTCCATATTTGGTTTTTACAGCTGTTTTTCCGTATTTTTGAATTACGCTTTGCATTGTGGGAACAAGAACCTATTGTTTTGTTAAATGTCACATAAACTGTTTACGTAGGCCTAACATTAACGTTGCTGACTGGTTTGTTTGGCAAATATTGTTTGGCATGTTGATAATGAAAAAGATGCATTCTTTCGCCACAAAGAAGCTTTTTTTCCCCCATTTTTCATTTTCCTCTTGACAATACCCCCTAGATTCTCTCTGGGGTTCAGGTCTGGCCAGTCAAGCACACCAACACCATGCTCATTTAACCAACTGAACCATTTAGACAAAATATGGCATCATGAAGCACCTTTATTTTAAGATCCTTTATTCAAAATGAAAGCGTGATCAACAGACAATGCATTTCTCATTTGAGAAGCAGGGCCTCAAAAAACAGTCTGAGAAGAAAGACACGCATTAACTGTGAAAAACCTGAAATATGTCATGAAATACATGAAGACTGACTCTTTAAAGGTTTATGTATGAATAACTCTGCCAATTGTGAGAAATCTCCGCCTGACCCCATCTGTAAAGGTTTAACTATAAACTAAATGACATATCTTAACTAAATCTTAGAACAACAAATGAATAATCACATTCTCAACTGTTCCAATGCTCTAAATTCCCCCCACTGAGAGAGTAGGCAGGCAGCGTTGGAGGAGATGATGCATAAGGAATAGCCATGTGTGTCACTGCCAGCTCACAGCATGATTATACTGCAACACTGCAACACTGACAGAGACACATTCGCGATTTCTAAGAGAAAAATGAAAGTGGCAAAAAAAGAGGACGAGATGCAGTCTAATAAATCGAGAGAGAAAAAGATGCAGAGAAAAGTGAGATGGAGCAGCATTAATAGCAACAAACCAAACTGTGAGTATTTGTGATAAAACGCTGTTACATGCGTTTCATCTTCTCCGGGGTGTGTTCTCTGTACGTGGGTTATTCAGATGTTATTGTTGATGATTTGATATGATCCAGCATCGGTAAGTTATTCGAAGCTCATCCCGGAATTGTTGTCATAGCAACAGGTCCGTGAGCTCAAACCTGCTCGGGAGCATCTTCACGTACACAGGATTAGATTGTAATTTATCATTTTAAAGATGAAGATGATACTGAAAGTCTGTTCCAGCCACTGCTGCTTTCTGACAAGAGTATGTAACGCTTCGACTCGGATAACTCGTTAAACCCATGAAATGAAAGAGATGGAAAACGAAGAGTTGGTGTCCCACACATTTAATGGCTGGTACACGGCAACGCGCTCCTCTCATACATGAGAGACTTACTCTTTCTTGGCGTTACAAATCAAAGTAAAGACAAAGTAATAACAAGAAGGCAGAGCGAACTTATCATCCACAGTGCTTCTCATTACACAGTCACGTAGTCCTTCTACGTCAACACCACATAGCGTGCGTTATAAGTTAAGTGATCAGTCTCTTAAAGGGCACACCGCACTATAATGTGATGCATGCAAAAACATAGTTTTGGTACCCGATTGAACCAGGAAAAATATAAAGCAAGGCAAGGCAAGGCAAGTTTATTTATATAGCGCATTTCATACACAATGGTAATTCAAAGTGCTTTACATAAAAGAAAAGAAAAAAAATAATCACAACAATAAAACAAGGAATTTAAAAACTTTGAAAATGATAAAAAAAATTGATTTAAGAGGTTTAAAATTAATTTAAAACAGTTAAGAATAGAAAACGATTATACATAAAATACAGTGCAATCAGTTCGGACATCGCACGGTGCTCATTCAATAAATGCACAGCTAAACAGATGAGTTTTGAGTCTGCATTTAAATGTGACTAATGTTTTAGCACATCTGATCTCTTCTGGAAGCTGATTCCAACTGCGGGCAGCATAATTACTAAAAGCAGACTCCCCTTGTTTTGTGTGAACCCTTGGTATTTCTAACTAACTCGATCCTAATGATCTGAGTGGTCTGTTAGGTTTATATTCAGTGAACATATCTGCTATGTATTTAGGTCCTAGGCCATTGAGTGATTTATAAACGAGTAAAAGTACTTTAAAATCAATCCTAAATATAACTGGAAGCCAGTGTAAGGACCTGAGGACTGGTGTAATATGCTCAGATTTTCTGGTTCTAGTCAGAATCCTGGCAGCAGCGTTCTGGATGAGCTGCAGCTGTCTAATGGTCTTCTTGCGAAGGCCGGTGAGGAGACCATTACAATAGTACACCCTGCTGGTAATAAAGGCATGAACAAGTTTTTCCAAGTCTTGACTGGAAACAAAACATCTAAT
>NW_015508553.1:5098-6667 GCF_001515645.1 Sinocyclocheilus grahami | reverse complement strand
GTATTTCTAACTGACTCGATCCTAATGATCTGAGTGGTCTGTTAGGTTTATATTCAGTGAACATATCTGCTATGTATTTAGGTCCTAGGCCATTGAGTAACGAGTAAACGAGTAAAAGTACTTTAAAATCAATCCTAAATATAACTGGAAGCCAGTGTAAGGACCTGAGGACTGGTCTCAGATTTTCTGTTCCAGTCAGAATCCTGGCAGCAACGTTCTGGATGAGCTGCGGCTGTCTAATGGTCTTCTTGGGAAGGCCGGTGAGGAGACCATTACAATAGTCCACCCTGCTGGTGATAAAGGCATGAACAAGTTTCTCCAAGTCTTGACTGGAAACAAAACGTCTAATTCTTGCAATGTTTTTGAGATGATAGTATGCTGATTTAGTTACATGCTTTGACATTACTACTGAAACTAAGGTCTGTCTCCAGAATCACACCAAGATTCCTAACTTGATTTTTAGTTGTTAGACCCCTAGAGTCAAAGTATGCATTCACCTTGAGAACTTCATCTTTGTTTCCAAATGCAATGACTTCAGTTTTTTCCTTGTTTAACTGAAGAAAGTTCTCGCACATCCAACTGTTAATTTCATCAATGCATTGGCAGAGGGAGTCAATGGGGCTGTAGTCATTTGGAGATAAGGCTAGGTAAATCTGGGTATAATCAGCATAGCTGTGATCGGCAATTTGGTTCTTTCTCATTATTTGACTTAGTGGGAGCATATACAGGCTAAACAAGAGCGGTGCAAGAATTGAGCCTTGTGGGACTCTGCACATCATGGACGTCCACTTAGACTTGTGCTCTCCTATACTCACATAATAACCTCTCCCTTCTAAGTATGACCTGAACCATTTGATTACCATGCCAGCCCGACCCAGTTTTCCAGTCTCTCTAGTAGTATGTTATGGAGTTCTGACTGCTCTTTCCGAATATCATTCTTCCCCACATGGATGATGATTCGATTTGCAGTCTTGTGCTTCATTAGAATTTTCCAAAGTTCCTTGTTTACATCATAAACGGTTGCTTGCGGAAGGCAATATGTCGTTGTAGTCCTGCTACTGATGTTTCTGATAATGGAGTCGCCCACGATCAGAGTCCTGGGTTCGGCTGCGCTCTGAGCTGAATGCCGCTGTCTGCTCAACCTTGAGCATCTGTTAGTAGCGATGTTAGCTGCTGGCTGATCCGATCCATGTTTAATCACGTTTGGGGATTCATCACCCGCATTCATTAATGCTTCAAATCTGTTCTCAAGATGTTATAGGGGGTGGTAGAATACCAGTATTCACAAGCCTTGTCATAGCCGTATCTGCGGTAGAGGATGCTATGGCCGCAATACGAGAAACTCGTGACAATCTGATGTCTCTACTGCCTTTGGGTCTCGCTCCCTGTTTGTGCCATCGATTAGTGTGACAATAAGTTTCAGCATGTTCCTCTACACTTGGTATAAACTGTTGAGATTGACTAGGTTCATGAGACTCACCGGCTGTATGCTGATGGGGTCCGTGATGACGGTCTGCTGAGTGTTCTGCCTGTTTTGGAAGTCCAGCAAGTAACTTTGTTTCAAGAACC
>NW_015508553.1:0-4047 GCF_001515645.1 Sinocyclocheilus grahami | reverse complement strand
CTGGGCTCGGCTGCGCTCTGAGCTGAAAGCCGCTGTCTGCTCGACCTTGAGCGTCTGTTAGTAGCGATGTTAGCTGCTGGCTGATCCGATCCATGTTTAATCACATTTGGGGATTCCTCACCCACATTCATTAATGCTTCAAATCTGTTCTCAAGATGTATAGGGGGTGGTAGAATACCAGTATTCACAAGCCTTGTCATAGCCGAATCTGGGGTAGAGGATGCTACGGCAGCAATACGAGAAACTCGTGACAATCTGATGTCTCTACTGCCTTTGGGTCTCGCTCCCTGTTTGTGCCATCGATTAGTGTGACAATAAGTTTCAGCATGTTCCTCTACACTTGGTATAAACTGTTGAGATTGACTAGGTTCATGGGACTCACCGGCTGTATGCTGATGGGGTCCGTGACGACGGTCTACTGAGTGTTCTGCCTGTTTTGGAAATCCAGCAAGTAACTTTGTTTCAAGAACCGTAATCCTTTGTAGAAGTTTGCAGTAGTTCATGCAGCAAGTAGATTCAACAGGAGGCATTTTCTTTCTCTTCTGTTTGAATGTGGGCAGCTGTGTTTTCCCTTCTCCGGAATGTAAGCTGCTGGCAGTGAGAGGCAAAAGTCTTCTTTTTCGTGGTATTATTCCAGTCCCAGAGAGTTTTTAGTGTTTGTGCCAAAAATATGTTGTTTGAGCACTGTGCTGATCTGCTGAAGTAAAAATCTTAGAAAAATCTAAGAAAAGTACAGAAATAGGGAGCAAAGCGCAGAGCAGTAAGCAAGAACGTCCGAACGGTAGCGAAGCCGGAATTTCTTTTTAAAAAGAAATATAAAAAAAAAAATCATAATTTTAAAATTATTTTGAAAATAATGTTGCACAAAATAAATAATAATAGACAATTTTACTCATTGAGAGATTTATTCGGTAAGGAATAATTCTCATAAGTCGTGCATTAATTTGAACGGTGAGCTTTGATGGGAGATGCACTCACTTCTCAAATCTCAAAATACTTTTATGATGCACAATTAATTTAAACAGTCAGTTATGTCTTAAAATGGAGCATATGGATTAATAAACGTTATCTTGTCAGGTAGCTTACAAATCCGCTTCAAAATTAAATGAATTGCTAATTACTCTTGGCAATGAAAAATGCTAATCTCCTGTACAGATTCTAGAAATTGTGAAAAATAATTGGGAATCTATATATATATATTATGTTATTTTACTCGCGCAGCTGTTTCATTTATCTTAATTAGGCTATATGATGTCATTGCATCACTGCATTGCTGATCAAGGTTTCGAGTATCGATATTTCTGCCCTTTCCAGTGAACATGACAACACTGTGATCTCAGACAACTTCATCCATATCAAAATCCACTAACTTGTTTGAAGAACCAAATTAGCCAGAGGTCGTTATCATAATTAAAATATCTGAGATCTGTCAAATCATCTCAGATGTAGGCTATTAAGCGAAATACGAAGAAGAGACCCTTGGGGTCTGAATGTGTTTATCAAATCAATCCTGAACATTTCATTTGATCTTCTAAACTAGATGAAGATAATCAGATGCTTGTGTTTGTGATGTTAGTTTCTCATGATCCAGACACACCTGGAGAGATTCATTCTGATGATTCAGATGGAGGCACAGACGAATCATCAGTCATGAGAATAATGTTTTAAATCTAACATTTTGAATATTGAAATATGAAACTAATGTATATAAAACGAATCAAGCCAGTAGGAGGCAGCAAGTGGTAATAAGTGAATCATTACAGAAATCATTTCACTTTCACTTTTCAAGGTCATTGCATGCACAATAAACTCAAATTAAAAGGAGTACATTTATATTCTGATAATACTCAAGATTTTAATTTTTAAAACAAAACATTCCTTAAATGCCCTCAGAATAATTACTAGCATTAACAGTGATTATTCATCTGTTGTACTAAACTATAAAGAGTAAATTCGTAATGTTGTTATCAGAGAAATTAATTTTGCACATTTTTAACACAGGTATAAACATTAGTTATTATTTAGTCTTGTGGTCTGCGTGTAAACATCTGTTAAGTGAAATAGCTTGTTTTAAAGATAAAATGCAATTTTTATGATCCCTCATTTTTAATTATTCGCTTTTGCAGTTGTTGCAAGAGTAAACTTATGATCTCAACAGTACACTTACTTAATGTTGCCTTTTAAAATTGCATAACATTACATACATTACATTTAAAGTTTCCATAGTTACTATCGTCACTCTGTTGAGAATGTCTCGAGTCTTAATCAGGAACATACTCAGAGTTGAATGAACTTACTCCCGGACGTGTTTTTGGAACCACATACCTCGAGTAAGCAGGTTTTGGGTTAGTCAACCGGAAGTTCAGGGTTTAGCTGATGGTAAGGTAACAGTGCTTTCTGGAATACACCCCAGGTCAGGAAGCAGACAGACTGGCTAAACCGGTCTGCTAGCCGCCTCACGTCACAGAAATCAGTTCATTCTCAGCACATAGAGACTCTTTCACCTAGATATCACACTATAGAGACTGTGTCTGTTCCCCCAACTAGAAAATACAATAAGCGTCCAAACCAATTGAAGAGTAACAATTAATTGATGTTCAACAAATAAAGAACAGATATAATACAGAGAAACAATTTTGAATATTAGATCCCTTTATTATATTAGATCACAAACAATCAAACTCCAACATTGTCCAAATGTCTCCAACATTATTCCTACAGCTCAACAAGATTGTGTTCTAGAAACACCAAGCTTGTGGGTTTGATTCCCAGGAAATACCCATACTGATAATTAAATCAATATACAGTATGTCATTTTGAAAGAAACCATCCACAAATGTAAGTGAAATTATCTTACAGCAACATTTTTCTGGTGGAAGCTATATTACGGATAGAGGATTATGGAGGTATGACCATCAGATAATGAAATACTCACTGGGTCAGCAGGAAAAGTATGTGGGGGGGGGGGGGGGGGGAATGAAGCGAAGAGAAAGAGAAAATGTGTCGGAAGAGATGACGCATGGGGAAAATCTGAGGGGTGTTTGCATACCAAACAGGTGTGTCACAGCATGATTATATTTAACATCACTGGCAGAGAAACATTCACTAGAGGTTTCAGTGTGGGATATTTCTCAGAGAAATGGCAAAGAGAGAGGATGAGATGCAATCTGACAAATCAAGAGAGAAAAAGCTGTGGAGAGAAGTCAGACTGAGCAGCATTAACAGCGGCAAACCAAACTGTGAGTATTTATGATAAATCACTATTGCATGTCTTACATTTCTCTGGTGTCTGAATGTGTCAAATCAATCCTGAACTGTCATTTTATCTGCTGTATAAACTGTAGATGAAGATAATCAGACGCTTGTGTTTGTGATTTCTAGTTTCTCATGATACAGACAGACCTGAAGAGATTCATTCTGATGTTCACAAGGTGAAATATTATGTATCATATACAGAGAACAAAGCTCAAACTGTAGAAATGATGCAGCAAACTATAACATCAACAGCTGTGTGTTACAAATACTGAGTGTTTTCTCTCTTTAGAAAGCTGTTGTTCCTTTTGTTTAACCAGCAGAACACTTGAGCCGTGTATGCCTTTTATTATTAGTTTATTAGTTACGATATGCAGTAGTAGATGAATGCGTTATACTGTATGGTTTTTCATATAGTACATATTTTTATATATAAATTGTTTGCTGTATGTCACACTATATTCATTTAAGACACTGTAAATAATGATTTATTATTACTACACAATGTAATATAAACTATAAAAGAAAATATAGAAATATGAACTGGAATGAAATTATTTTTTAGAATGAATTTCACTGTAATGAGTCTGTACTACTGAAGGAATAACACTGCCGACACTTCTTGTAGAAATAAATATGATGTGTATATATATATACAGTATATAATTAAGTATATACACTACCATTCAAAAGTTTTTCGAACAGTAAGAACTTCTGCTCACCAAGCCTGCATTTATTTGATCCAAAGTGCAGTAAAAACATAGTAAATATTTGTACTATTTAAAATAAATGTTT
>NW_015508552.1:19068-21519 GCF_001515645.1 Sinocyclocheilus grahami | reverse complement strand
AGTGTGCAATGATCTGATTGATTTGAAATTACAGGAGGTATGTAGACGCTGGATCTCTCACGTGTCTTCTCAAATGTTTAGAAGAGATTTCAACATCATCACACACTGTGCTCAGATTTTTCTCCTACACTAAAGACTCGAGAGCTCTCATATTTGTCTCCTCTAAATTTCAGAAGTGATTTTAATAACTTTACAAAGTGTGCACCAAGTCAAATGCCTCAATATGAGCTCAAACATGTCTACCATATAATATGTATTAATAATCAAATTAGTCAATTAATAATCAAGACTGTGTCATAAGCCATTTATGTGCCTTTCAGCAAAGAAAGCTCCAGGGTTACATTTTCTGTAGATCAGTTTTGATTAAGGCATCCGGTACATTACTATTTCCAACAACAAATTATCTGCCTAAGTACATAAACATTGTGTTATAAAAAGTAACATTATCCTTATTTCTGCGTAATTTCTCTCAATATAGCCTTTAACTCTGAATTAATATTTTTCTCTTTATTTAGTGCCTTTCAAGTACTTGACTTGATGCACACTTTGTAAAGTTGTTGAGATCTCTTCTAAAGCTTTAAAGCAGACAAATGTGAGACCACCAGAGTCTTTTACTAAGGAGAAATATTTGAGCACAGTGTGTGATGCTGTTGAGATCTCTTCTAAAGCTTTAAAGGAGACCATTGTGAGAGTGTTAGAGTTTTTGTCTCAAGAGACAAGTTTGAGAAGCAGGAGACTCAAGGACAAATCTCAATTCGATCTTAAAATAACCTCTTTTCTGTCTAGGAGAAGTATTTGTTAGATGTTAAAGAGATCTCACTTCTGATTTATCTTTCCTATGGGTCCCCAAAAACGTTTATTCGTGTATAATTTTGCTTCGTGATATAAATTATAACGTTTTTTTTTTTTAGATTCACATAATGTTCATACAATGTTCAGTACTGATATTCAAATAGTAAAGAAAGACAAAACCACTCTCTGCTCTTGACTGAATGACTTTAGTAGCTTTAATAAGCATAAATCCATCAGTTTATACAGTGAAGACTATGGAGTGTTATTTAACATTTGATTAATTTATTCACTTTCTTATGCAGGCTATTATTTCTCTGAATATTACCGTTAGACCTTAGTAAACCTAGTATAGTTATTTTTCTTTCTTTGGTATCAATTATTTATAAACTTTAGAAATCTTAAACACTCAGGGGTTAAATTTGGCCCCGGCTGTCACAATGTGTGGAGGCAGGCAGGACGACAAGGATTCCAATAATTACTTTTAATGTAGACACAACAAGGCAGATTCAGGTAGGTGAGACACACACACACATACTCGGGGTAACATTAACAATAACCGACCAACCAGAATACCAGAGACAAGAACTAATATAGGGCAGATAACGAGGGGCTGACAGGTGAGTACAATGAGGTGATTAACTAATAATTGGAGCGGGCACTGGAGGGTGCTCTGAGCTGGGTTCGGGGGCTGGAGCCCTTCCTGGGCAGAACTGGGAATCAGGAGCCCTTCCTGTGCTGAACTGGGGATCAGGATTCCTTCCTGTGCTGAACTGGGGATCAGGAGCCCTTCCTGGGCTAAACAAAACATCAGGAGCCCTTCCTGGGCTAAACAAAACATCAGGAGCCCTTCCCGGGCTGAACTGGGTATCAGGAGCCCTTACCGGGCCGGGCTGAACTGGGGATCAGGAGCCCTTACCGGGCTTAACTGGGAATGAGGAGCCCTACCCGGGCTTAACGAGGAATCAGGAGCCCTTCCCGGGATAAACGAGGAATCAGGAGCCCATCCCGGACTTAACGAGGAATCAGGAGCCCATCCCGCTCCGATCCGCATTTTTCACTTCCGATACTTCTGATTTTGAACCTATGGTTCAGTATTGGCCGATACCGATTCCGATCCGATACCAGTGAAGTTTTTTTCCCTCATTCGAGAAAAATGGCACTATTGGAACCGATACGAATATTGGATCGGTGCATCCCTACCCCGGACAACTGCGCTTGTGTGGTGGCGATAAGTCCAACTTGATAGAATGTACAGAGGCAGTTGTCCGGGTAGTGAGTGAGGTGAGACAGGGACAGAAAGTCGTTCGTGTGGTCCTAAAGAGAGCGTTCCCCCTGCTCCAGCAGGAGGATTTGGAAGGCGGGGTAATCCATAAAAATAAAAACCGGAAAAACAAACGAGGGGAAAGACGCCACTATACTTTATTTAGTGGTCGGTTATTTTGTCACAGTGTGTGGAGGCAGGCCGGACTGACGGACACACGCACGCACGCACACACGCGCACACACGGGGAACCAGAATACCAGAGACAGGAACTAATATATGGCAGATAACGAGGGGCAGACAGGTGAGCACAATGAGGTGATTAACTAATAATTAGTACGGGCTAAACCAACAAAAGGGGAATAAGCCACAATAAACAGTCCACAGGGGCGTTACAC
>NW_015508552.1:18007-18396 GCF_001515645.1 Sinocyclocheilus grahami | reverse complement strand
CCCCTGCTCCAGCAGGAGGATTTGGAAGGCGGGGTAATCCATAAAAATAAAAACCGGAAAAACAAACGAGGGGAAAGACGCCACTATACTTTATTTAGTGGTCGGTTATTTTGTCACAGTGTGTGGAGGCAGGCCGGACTGACGGACACACGCACGCACGCACACACGCGCACACACGGGGAACCAGAATACCAGAGACAGGAACTAATATATGGCAGATAACGAGGGGCAGACAGGTGAGCACAATGAGGTGATTAACTAATAATTAGTACGGGCTAAACCAACAAAAGGGGAATAAGCCACAATAAACAGTCCACAGGGGCGTTACACTGGCAAAGTTGAAATGGGCAGCGTTCCACTGGCAAAGTTCAAATGGGCAGCTTTGTTTT
>NW_015508552.1:10719-17748 GCF_001515645.1 Sinocyclocheilus grahami | reverse complement strand
CCTCACTATTTAACCCTCACTCTGATCCCTTCCCTCTGCCGAGTATTGTCTAGCGCTTATCTTCCCCCAGTTAGCTACATTACGGAGCCCTAGTGATTAGCCTTAGCCTTAGCCTTAGCCTTAGCCCTAGCTGTTTTCTCGGTTCTTGATCTTCGCCTGGTTTCTTGGATTCCTCCCTTAGTCTTGTCCCTTCCGATTCTGTCTGCTCATCGGTGACCTTCGCTAGCCCTGTGACTGTTCTTGTGTTTTGCCCGCCATATACCTGTTTGCCTGTGTTCTGACCCTGCCTGTCTTATGATCACGTCTCTGTCTAATAAAGCTTTGCATATGGATCCGCACGTCTCACGTCTCGTCAGCCCTGTTACAGGCACATAGTCTTAGCTGGTAAGTCAACAGTGGACTTTCCTCATACATTTTCAGGCTACATTTTTCACACTTTTCTCATTCAGTTTTTAAAAATAAATCTCCAGTTTTATGCCACGGGGGTCAGGTGTGTGTGGTGTAGGCCAATGAGACGTAACTAGGAGAGTGAAAGTAAAAAAAAAGAGAGACTGGGTGAAAGAAATAAAAAGATAAATGAACAACGCATGGACATACAGTGTGTGTAAAAATATTCAGATGTAACCACCTTTGTCATCTTTAACATTTTCATAAGTAATTGTAGCCTAATTTAATTACACATTTTTCCGCAATAACTGTAACAGTTTACAGTTACATTTATTTTGTAATTAAATTACATAATTCCCATACATGTGTTTTCCCCAACACTGCTAAAACTCTATCCTACATTTGTTTTAATCACTGCAGAAAAGATAATATATTAATAAATGCTGATTAAACATGGGTTAAAAGGATATAAGGGAGCGAAGGGAAGGTGATGGAGCATAAGAATCCACTCCCCTTCACTATAAAAAAAATATAAATTGAACAAAATACAAAAATTGTAATAAAGCTTGATGATTTTAATTATATCATGAAGTAAACTCTTATATAAGGATAGCACTTATTAGATATTGTTGATTTGGGAGAAACTCCGTCTTTGATCGGAATCTCTTGAAGATGAACTCTGTTCACTGTAGCAACTTTAGATAATGTTTCATTGTTGTGGCTGGTTTGGGCAGATTTGTATAGAAGATATGGACTGTATTGCTTGTTTTATTGAGTCATGTTTGGTGAGGACACAGTGCCATATTTTAATGTGCTAGATCTGAATTCAGGCATGATTCCAGACATTTGTTTTTTTACTGCATAGAGCAATCATCCCAGTGTGGCTCCCCTCGTGTTTTTTCCAGATAATCTGGCCGTTTTAATCTCTTGTCCCGGTGTGAAGACTTGTAAGGTTTCTCTCTGGTGTGGCTCCACTCGCGTTCTCTGGTGTGAATTCTCTGGTGCAGCTTCAGTTCAGCATCTCTAACAAAAGTCTTCCCACAATCAAAGCACATATGATCCTTCACACCGTTGTATCTTTTCTGAAATAATTTTAAAGTACCCAGCTGACTAAAACCCATTCCACAAAAAGGCTTCTCTTTTGTATGAACCTTAAGGTGGTCCTTCAGCATGTCTGCTCTGAAAATTTTTTGACTGCACTGATCACAGTTAAATGGTCTTTCTCCAGAATGATGACACAGGTGTATTTTGAAAGTACATGCCATTCTGAAAGTCTTCCCACATTGATCACATGTGTACGGCTTCACTCCAGTATGATCTGTTATAAGAAGTTTAAGATTTTTATTTTAAGGGTTTCTGTGAAACCCTTCCCACAGTGACAGCAGGTGAAAGACTGTTTTGCTATTATTTTTGATAAATTTAGTTTGTGAGCGATTTGAAGATTTCTAACAAGTTTTGACATGATGATGTTTCTCCTCTGCCTCACTCAGTCCTTCAGTCTCCTCACTGTCTTTCATCAGGTCAAAAATGTATCATAGCTTGTTATAATTATAATATTTGGATTAGCTAATGGAATTAACTTTTAATACTACGATCAATTAACCTGTCATTTATCAACTGAGAAAGGATATGTTTCGTGGCCACAGAAAACAAATCTTTCTCAGCATGTTCAACGCTTAGAGCATGTAGCAAGATCAGGAATCGGTCAAAGGTGAGCTATTATGCCCCTTTTTACAAGATGTAAAATTAGTCTCTGCTGTCCCCAGAGTGTGTATGTGAAGTTTTAGCTCAAAATACCCCACAGATAATGTTTTATAGCTTGTAAAAACTTTTTGGATATGAGCCAAAACGCGCCGTTTTTGTGTTTGTCCCTTTAAATGCAAATGAGCTGCATGACTTTCGTGCATGAAGCGTTGTTATCAATCCCTCTTTCAGAAGCAACCTTTGCACAACTCCAGCACTGAACTGACCCTCATTTGTGAGGCAGTCCGGCGTAAAATGATTAGCACAAACATATTGGACGTTTCCGTTTTTTTTTTTCTGGGACATTTCCTTCGAAAATTAAATTTAACCACAGTGTCCTCAGCAGTCTATGGAGATTCCTATGTTTGTTGGTGTATCCCAACACACGACACTTGTAATGCCTGCAGCAGCTACAGCAAGAAAACGGTAATGGCGGACTGCTGCTTCTCAATCAGGACTGTGTCTATGCTAATTGGACAGAGAGTGTCACAAATGGGCGGGACTTTCCTCAGTATGACGTCATCGTAGGGAGAAATCTGGAACCGCACGTTTGGAGAGACTGTTTATGTTTTATTGGGATTATAAAAAAATGAGTGGGTGGATTTGTACCATTAAAGGCTGGTTGTTTTCACACACTGCGGCCACACAACTGTGTTCAACCACCTCATATAAGTGATTTTGCATAATAAGTGACATAATGAGTGAACATTTAAGTGACATTAATCTGCAGGCAGAATCAGAACCCAGAGAACATCTCGGTTACGTATAGTAACCCTCGTTCCCTGAGGGAGGGAACGGAGATGTCACGTCGGATGACCGACGAATTGGGATCTCGCTTCGAGAGACCAATCTACTTCGAGTGTAAACTAAACGAGCCAATGCACATTGCCATGCGATTATTGCATCCAGCTGTCGCTAATCACAGCGTGAGTATAAGTAGGCAGCAGTTGCAGTGCATATTCAGGGATTGGCTGGGGGGCCGGGCCGGTGACCCGGCCGCTCAGCGGTGGTACAGGAGCTGTGGCACCGGGACGTGACATCTCCGCTCCCTCCCTCAGGCAACAAGGGTTCCCATACGTAACCGAGATGTTCCCTTTCAGTCGGTCACTCTCAACCTCACGTCGGATGACTGACGCATTGGGATCCCTAACAAAGGGCCACAGGTACTGCCCCTTCCAGTGTCCTGTGGAAGCCACCTGCGCCCCTACTTTTTGGCGTAGGCCAGGGCTTGCACAAGAGGACCAGCTACTGCTGGTATGGCACTACCCAATGAGTAAGACTGGATAAAAGTGGGAAAACTTACCTGTTCTACTTGGAACAGGGACGTTACGGAAGCTCCAACCTTCCCGAAGGAGGTTTCGGAAGCAAATACACATATGAACATTCCTTAGGTGCATATGGAAGATTGGAATTGATTGTAACCCTCTTGGAATGGCAGAAGTCTGCCGGGGAAACACGGGCTCGAGGCTATACCATGGACTTAACACATATGAAATCCACTTAGGTCTTACATATGGAACCCAGTCTTCTACCTGTTCTTGAGGATTCAACGAGTGAAGGCCTGGCGCCGGACACTCCGCCAGGTCTGGCCGCAAAGGGGACGGAGGAGCTCAACAGGGTCTACTATATGGACTCTCTGGAGTGGTATATCGAAAGCTGACCCGAAGCCGGGGCCTCTCAGTGCTTCTACCCGTTTGAGGTGAGAACACAGGAGGATACACGAAGGCTATAGAATGTAGCGGGCATGTTAGGGGTCGCCCAGCCCGCAGCTCTACAGATATCTGCCAGCGAGGCGCCATGAGCCAGCGCCCAGGAGGATGCAACACTCTAGCTGAATGAGCTCACAACCTGAACGGGCAGGGCACACCCTGTGCCTGATACGGTAGGGTGATGGCGTCCATTATCCAGTGGGCCATCCTCTGCTTAGAGACGGCATTCCCCTTCTGCCGGCCTCCGTGACAGACAAAGAGCTGGTCTGAGGTCCTGAAGCTTTGCGTCCGGTCTATGAAGCACCTTAAGGCTCGGACGGGACAGCGCAAAGCTAGGGCTGGGTCTGGCTCCTCCGAGGGCAGCGCTTGCAGGCTCACCACTTGATCCCTGAAGGGAAAAGTGGGAACCTTGGGCACATAGCCGGGCTGGGGCCTCAGGGTTTGCCTGAACTCTAGGCACGAGTCGTCAACTGAAAATGCGTGCAGGTCCCCTACCCTCTTGGTGGAGGTAAATGCAAGCAGGAGCAGAGTTTCATTGACAGAAACAGCTCGAGTGCCTGCAAAGACTCAAATGGGCCCTGCTGTAGTGCTGTGAGCACTAGAGTCAGGTCCCAAGAGGGTATAGAGGGCAGCCGTGGAGGATTTAACCTTCTCGCCCCCCTAAGGAATCTGACGACCAAGTGCCAGTGCAGTTGGGGCCCTGTCCAAACCCCTGACACTGCAAGCCCGTTGTACGTGGCCCCCCAGCTGGTGGTTGAGGCATCCGTGTAAACCACACCATGTCTGAATACCTGTTCTAGGGGAACTCCTGCCCGGAGAAACACAAAGTGTGACCACGGGGTGAAGGTTTGGCAGCAGGCCGGTGTAATTTGGACTCGGTGAGTGCCGCATTGCCACGCCCACCTCGGGACTCGGCCATGGTTGACCCGAAGGCCCAAGAGGCTGAGGTGTGAGAGCACCAAGTCCCTGTGTTCGCACAACTGATCCTGAGACTGAGGTAATATGAGCCAGTCGTCGAGGTAGTTGAGAATGCGAATGCCCTGTTCTCTCAGGGGAACAAGGGTTGTCTCCCCAACTTACGTGAAGACACAGGGCAACAGGGAAAGCCCGGAGGGCAGGACCTCGTACTGATATGCTTGTCCTTCGGACGCGAACCACAGCAATGGTCTGTGGTGCGGAAGGGTCAACACATGAAGTATGCGTCCTTCAGGTCGACCGCTGCAAACCAATCTCGGGGACGGATGCACACAAAGATGCGTTCCTGCGTCAACATCTTGAACGGTAACCGGTGAAGGGCCCGGTTCAAGACACGCAGGTCCAAGATTGGTCGTAACCCACCGCCTTCCTTGGGTACAATGAAGTATGAGCTGTAAAACCCCGTCTTCATATTGGCTGGAGGGACCGGCTCTATCGCATCCTTCGCCAGTAGGACTGCGACCTCCGCCCACAAGACAGGACCATCGGCC
The DNA here is from genome assembly GCF_001515645.1 of Sinocyclocheilus grahami. Taxonomy (NCBI): domain Eukaryota; kingdom Metazoa; phylum Chordata; class Actinopteri; order Cypriniformes; family Cyprinidae; genus Sinocyclocheilus; species Sinocyclocheilus grahami. Next base: position 12,443 of record NW_015508552.1, on the reverse strand, counting down.
GCCTTCACTGTTGTGAAGCGGATGCCACTGAACTTGGGGGAACGCCGGGCGAGCTGAATCGCATAGCCGAGGCTGATGGACTGCAGAAACCAGCGGGAGAACGGAACCACTGTCATACCCGCCGTGGGGCAGCGAAGTGGCACGCAGGGACCCAACTCGGGCGGCTTGTGAGCGGACTGAAGAAGGGTCTGAGTGTGCGGTGCAACGCTTACCTGGTTCCACAGGTTGGCAGAGGGTGCGTGAGTAGAGCCTTCGTTGACTCTCTCGAACTCGCCCGCTGCTGCCAGCTGGCGAAGGAGGAGGATGAGTGTGGTCGGTTGTTGGTCTGTCCACGACTCTCCGTACCCTCCCGGGACCCAGGGACAGAGAAAACCTGCTCTTTCATCGAGATTTTCCAGATTCTCCACCCGGCCCTCCTCCGGGGAAGGGAGAGGTGCCTTCACCATCCCCCGAGAGCAGCTTCCTCCCGCTCTGGGTCGCCCGTCCCGGGTCCTCTTGCTATTTTGCTCACCACCAGATTTGACAAGGTCCCGGACGGGTGGGGCGGCCTGCCTACGCCCAGCTCCACGGCGCCACTTGCCGGAGCGGATGCGGCACGGGAGGCAGACGCAGGGGGCCGCCCTTGGCGATGAGCAGGCTGGGGCGCTGCAGCCGGCGGACGGGTGGACGCCTCAGTCTGCTTCTGTACAGCCGAGAGCTGCTGGGCCAGGCTCTCAACCGCATCACCAAAGAGGTTGGTCTGGGACACAGGGGCATTAAGGAACTGAACTTTGTCGGCGTCCCTCATATCGACTAGCCACAGCCAGTTTTGGCACTTCTGGATCACCATTGTGGACATCGCACGACCCGGAGTTCTTTGAGAACTTCTGAGTCGTGACCACCCTCATGCAGGTCCCTCAGTGCCTTAGCCTGAATAACCTGCAATAACACCGTAGCGTATAAGGCGGAGGCAGCTTCTCCACAGGCCGTATAAGCATCACTGGCCAGTCGACTACCTACAGACCTGGGAGGGGAGGCACGGTTTGCCCTGCTGGGTGGAGGCAGTACTAGGACACTCTTGCATCGCAAACGACCGCTCCACCGGGGGGATCCTTGTAACCACCTAGCTGCACCACCGTCGAAGGTGGTAAGGAAGGAGGAACCAGCAGATCGGTTTCTGGCAGCAAAAGGTGCCGTCCATGACCTGGTGAGCCCCTCATGCACTTCAGAGAAGAAAGGCACCGAGGCAGGGTGCTGCGAACCAGCGCGGACCACCCCGAAGAACCAATCATCCAACCTTGAGGGCTCGGCACACGGTGGAAGTCTCCACTCGAGCCCTACCCCTACGGCGGCCCGGGAAAGCATTGTCGTTATTTCCAGATCCGATTCAGGCATTGCTACAGTCCCGGAGGAGAGCAGCGCAGCCGAATCTTCCTCTCCAGAAAGCTCCGGCTCACCCTCTGATGCAGCGATCGACATCTGGTCGTCGGGAGGAGCGTCGAAGGATACGGCTGGTACGCTCCTTGTAGAGAGCCCAGCACATTCCATTGGCAGCTCAACTGGTTGTGGAGTGCCTCAGACCGCCCCCGCTACTGCCAGAAGTAGTCCCCACCTGGCTGCCGCCACGAGGAGAACTAGATCGAGGCAGAAGCAACGGAACTCCGCCCCTTGAGGAAACGGAGCTTGGCCCGCGACTCCGAGATGATCATCTTCCCGCAATGAGAAGATGACTCATCCACAAACGC
>NW_015508552.1:7914-8943 GCF_001515645.1 Sinocyclocheilus grahami | reverse complement strand
GGATCCGATTCAGGCATTGCTACAGTCCCGGAGGAGAGCAGCGCAGCCGAATCTTCCTCTCCAGAAAGCTCTGGCTCACCCTCCGATGCAGCAATCGACATCCGGTCGTCGAGAGGAGTGCCAAAGGATACGGCTGGTACGCTCCTTGTAGAGAGCCCAGCACATTCCATTGGCAGCTCAACTGGTTGTGGAGTGCCTCAGACCGCCCCCGCTACTGCCAGAAGTAGTCCCCACCTGGCTGCCGCCACGAGGAGAACTAGATCGAGGCAGAAGCAACGGAACTCCGCCCCTTGAGGAAACGGAGCTTGGCCCGCGACTCCGAGATGATCATCTTCCCGCAATGAGAAGATGACTCATCCACAAACGCCACCTCAGCGTGTTACATGCCCAGGCACGTGAGGCAGCGATCGTGACCATCACCCAGCGCCAGGTAACAACCGCATCCAGAAACGCCCGGGTGATACGTTGTCTATAGCAAGACCCGCATTGTCTTAACAAAGACGTAACGTCAAGTTTGCCACGCAACGTCATCTTTAAAAAGATGCGCCCGAAATTGCTCTTTTAAAAAACTCTTTTAGCGTGCTGAGGCACACAGGGGAGATGATTTTAAATGATTATAATATTTCATAATATTTCTGACAAACACATTTGCATCAAATAAATGCAGTCTTGTTGAATGGCCAGTATAAGATGCATAAGAATAAGTATAACAAGAATTAGATTAAAAATCTTAAAAATTCTAAACTTTTACTATATACACACACACACACACACACACACACACATACATACATACATGCACACAAATTTTGTTGCACATATAGATATTTGAGATAAATGATAGGTGACACAAAACTTATTGCAAGTCTTCTATTTTTAAGAGTTAATATGTCATTTTCAGGTTTCACTGTAGTCATAATCTGGCATAATTGTACAAACTGATATGTCTGTATAAACAAAATGGTAAACTTTGACTCAATGTGATTTTAAATGTTATAACAGTGATTTTATAATGTCTTAGCATGAATC
>NW_015508552.1:0-7446 GCF_001515645.1 Sinocyclocheilus grahami | reverse complement strand
CGTTCCCTGAGGGAGGGAACGGAGACGTCACGTCGGATGACCGACGAATTGGGATCTCGCTTCGAGAGACCAATCTACTTCGAGTGTAAACTAAATGAGCCAATGCACATTGGCATGCGATTATTGCATCCAGCTGCCGCTGATCACAGCGTGAGTATAAGTAGGCAGCAGTTGCAGTGCATATTCAGGTATTCGCTGAGGAGCTGAGCCGGTGACCCAGCCGCTCAGCGGTGGTACAGGAGCTGTGGCAACGGGACGTGACATCTCCGCTCCCTCCCTCAGGGAATGAGGGTTACCATACGTAACCGAGATGTTCCCTTTAAGTCGGTCACACTCAACCTCACGTCGGATGACCGACGCATTGGGATCCCTAACAAAGGGCCACAGGTACTGCCCCTTCCAGTGTCCTGTAGAAGCCACCTGCTCCCCTACTTTTTGGTGTAGGCAAATAGTGCATGTAAACTTCTGAATGGGGTCATTTTTATAAATTCAACTATTTTATCTTATGGACTATACGTAAATATATTTTATGTTAACTATTTAGGTCAGTACTAAATAAAAAAAAATAGAATGCATTTTGTATGATCCCTCTTATTTGGGTAAAATAATTAACATTTTGCATATACTTAAGTGTTTGTAAAAAAAATGTATCACAACTTTTAAAAAAAAGTTTTTAAAAAGGCTTAAAAGTTTAAAAATCTTTTGTAAAATGTGTTTACTGTTACTCTTGATCATTTTAATGCATCCTCGCTGAATAAGTCTATTAATGTCTACAAAAAATTTAAATTAAAAATGCTGAAAATTCAGCTTTGATCACTGGAATAAATTATGGTTTAACAGATATTCACATACAAAACAGCTATTTTAAATGATTATAATATTTCTGACAAACATATTTGCATCAAATAAATGCAGTCTTGTTGAATGGCCAGTATAAGATGCATAAGAATAAGTATAACAAGAATTAGATTAAAAATCTTAAAAATTCTAAACTTTTACTATATACACACACACACACACACACACACACACACACACACATACATACATACATGCACACAAATTTTGTTGCACATATAGATATTTGAGATAAATGATAGGTGACACAAAACTTATTGCAAGTCTTCTATTTTTAAGAGTTAATATGTCATTTTCAGGTTTCACTGTAGTCATAATCTGGCATAATTGTACAAACTGATATGTCTGTATAAACAAAATGGTAAACTTTGATTCAATGTGATTTTAAATGTTATAACAGTGATTTTATAATGTCTTAGCATGAATCAATAAGCAAACGGATGAACAGTACTGTTTTAGGGCATTTAATTAGCCCCTTAGTGGTCTTCCGCTGCCATCTAGTGGTTATACTTGCAATTTCTCATACAACAGTGTTTTTAACCATTACAACCATTATAGTGTTATTTTTCTTTCTTAAATTGTGCATGCTTGTTTAGAACAAAATAATGTATCATTTTACACAGTTTTGTGAGATGTTGTATGCTTTATTTTATGATTTATAGGCCTTTGGGTACACAATGTAAAGAACATATTATAAAATGACTGGTTTATAGTTGTAAAAATGCAAATGTTCAACAATTTTTTGATAATTATTGACCTAGAGAGTCTAGAGAATAGTACTGCACTGATTTTATTGATTTTGAGTTTAAAACCTACGACTAGTTCACAAAAGTAGGTGTTTTAAATAATCTAACATATTTAATTAACAGTTTTATTGACAACAATGGTCACAGAGGCAAAGTTGTTCAGAATGAGGAGATTTATCATATAATATGACGATCTAGTGCTTGTGTGAATATATGAACATGTTCTACAAATTGAGGTCATTTTCTATACAAATCTTGTGTTTTTGAGGCCTTTTTAACTGTTATAGCGCCACCTATGGTCCGATCTCCATGAAACTTCGCGTGCTTGTTATGAGTCATCGGACACATGTTTTCACCAAGTTTCGAAAGTTTTGAGTTTTCGTTTAGGTTTTATAGGCTTTTGGGTATATTTGACCAGACCCCATTTCTAAATTAGATTAGATTAGAAATCTTTATTGTCCACACATGTGGAAATTCATCTTCAGCCCCGCAAAAACATATAGGACTACCACAAATACACTTAACTTCACAGTCCAATACAACAGACACACAAAACACAGTACAAGAACGTCTTGCCCCAAGGATTACAGACACCTGAGACATAAAAGCAGTATATAGAAATTAGGCTAATAGTACTAAGACCATAAGTAGATAATTAATAAATAAATAACTAAATAATATTAATAAATAGATAACAGCAATTAGTTACATAATATACGTAAACCTGATTATAAATCATTTATTTAATAAAGTAATGGCAGATGGTATAAAAGATTTCTTGAAAATATTTCTTGTTGCTATGGGTACCCTGTATCGTCTGCCTGAAGGAAGTTTTTCAAATTCATGTTGGAGAGGGTGAGTGGAGTCCTGAACTATTTGTGAGGCTTTCCTCCTGGTCTGGTTTGTATACAGTTCCACCAGCTGCCTCTGGGGGTCCAATATGATCTTACTGGCTATATTAATAATCTTTGTGATCTTACTTTTGCTTCTAGCCCCCAGATTCCCATACCAGCAGGTGATGTTATAGGAAATAATACTTTCCAGCAAACTGGTGTAAACCATCCTCAGGATTCCCTTACTCACATTAAAACTATTTAGTTTCCTCAAAAGAAACAATCTTTGGTTTGCCTTCTTATAGATACAGTCTGTGTGCTCAATAAAATGTAAGATACAATCTAGGATAATCCCTAGATATTTAAAACTATTTACAATCTCAACATGTCGGCCCCCAATTATGATCGGCTGACATGTAGGTTGCCCTTCCCTAGTAGTACTGACAACAAGTTCCTTGGTTTTAAAAGCATTTAGTGACAGAGCACTCTCCTCGCACCATGCCACCAGGCGGTCTATATGCTCAAAATAAGCCCTCTCTAAATCCCCCCTTTCCTCTGGCCTTAAGACCAAACATAGCCATGTCATCGGCATACTTAAACTAAAATTACTTTCACAAATTTGCATTTCATTTATATACATAGAAAACAATGCAGGTGATAACACACAGCCTTGGGGGACTCCAGTGTTCAGAATAACCTCATCAGACATGGTACCCTGTACAGAGACTCTTTGAGGACATTCAGCTAAGAAGTCCTTGATCCATAACACAAGGTGCCCATTGGTATCCAATTTTTTAATAGCCGATCTAATAAAATGTAAATCCTGACTGTATTAAAAGCTGAACTAAAATCAATAAATAAAATTCTAGTAAAAGCGCCAGGATGCTGAATGTGCTTGCTAATCACATGCAGCAGAGTTAACGTAGCATCCTCAGTGCCTCTCTGTGCCTTAGCAGTTTTTAGGCACAGGGATAATTGTGGTTCTCTTCCAAGAAAGTGGGACAGTGTGTGTGTCAAATGACCCCATTATAGGTAACCAAAGGACAAAATTCAAAAATGTTTGATAATTATTGATCTAGAGACTCCAGAGAATAACACTGCAGGGGTAATACTTTTTTGCCCCACTGTATATGTGTGTGTGTGTGTGTATATTTATGGCGGTAATACCGCATACCACGCTATTGAGCCACTCAAAATTAACGCAAGGGAAATTCCCTCACCGCGACAGCCCTAAATACCACAGTAAAACTACGGTTACTCTGGGAGAAGCATGGTAAATGTGTTGTAGTTACTGTGAATTGGCTACACATGACATGGTTGAGCAACAGTTATAAAAAATATGGTAAATGTGTGGACTTTTTACATGATCATAATCATCACGCGATACCGGGTTGGTTGATTTGTTGTGCTGTCATCAGCCACGTCTAAAAGCTGAACTTTGGATAAAAGCGTCTGCTAAATGACTAAATGTAAATGTAAATGTAAACCACAGTCATCACTCAGTCAATGAAGTTTGCACCAAGCATTTCTGAGTCTGCTAAGTCAACCTCTGTCTTCACAGATTTAACATTCCTGTACAGAAAGTGCACTCCTGTTATTCAAGAATCAGTCAAGTCAAATGATGTCCCTCAGTCTATAAGGTCTGTTCCCGACTTGTCACCATCTGCCTGGCCAATTCCTGTCTCTGCTGAGATGACCAAGATCACTGCCTCTCCGCCTGTGTTGGCCAAGTTAACTACAAATACTACAGAGGCGGTCAAGCACGCAGCCACAATCCGTCGAAAGAGGAGGAGAACGGCCCGTGCTGTGTAGTCTAATGCCCTTCCTGTTATGTCCATACTTATGAATCCTGTCTTGTCCACAGAATGTGTTCCTGCCTGTCATGTCCACAAAGGCACTTTAACAAAGTCGTTTGCACTGCACTCTTGCGTTACTTGATCTTTTTATTTTGGTGCGTCAATCTGTTGAGTTACTTAGTATAAGAAATTATGATCCGCACTCACGAGAACAATCTTCTTTTTTCTTTTATTTTACATTCATTACTACTGGGAAAAGAAACAAACGTTTCGGCTCAAAGCCTTCCTCGGTGTGTAAAGCAATTCAATCCCTCCACCCACTTTTCAAATCACTAATTATATGTATAACAATGGAAAATTCAATAATTAAGAACATCAGAAATACATCGTCATAAACAATCATTATTTTACACACTGTAAATACTAAATGTATTATATAGAATATTAAAAATGAATACAACCAACCATAGTTCATTAAAGAAATACAGAAAGATCTAATTCCTCATTCATGCCATTTGGGTTCAGTGATTTAAGTTTATGAATCCAGAACGCTTCTCGTTTCAATAGTTCTTTATTTATATTACCTCCTCTACGTGACCCAAAAACTTCCTCTATTCCTATACATTCCAATTGCTTGATGTCATGTCCCAATTCGTTAAAATGTCTCGCTACTGGAGAGGTTATGTCTTGTCGTCGTATACTAGATTTATGTTCATTAATTCGTTATTTCAACTGACGCAAAGATTTTCCTATAAATATATCTTTTGACAGGGACATTTTAACATATAGATCACATTACGAGTTGAACAGGTAATACAAGATGTAATTTTAAAACATTTCCGTGTTACTGGACATATAAACTCTTTACACTTGACCAAATTCCTGCAGGCGGCACAGTTTCTACATGGGAAACAGCCTTGTATATAAGCAGACTTTTTCCTCCTTACTACATCCGAGTTTACCATCATATCCGAAAGATTTCGTGATCTTTTAAAAGTGAATAACGGGCGATGTTGAAATTTCTCCACAGAGGCACTTCCTAAGCTGGCTGCTTCTCCTGTCATGGACACGGAGGCTGAGGCAGAGGCGTTCATTTTGCCTGTTCCAGCCATGCAGGCCATTTCCAAGCTGCTTGCTTCCCCAGTTGCCTCTACAGATGCTGTTCCTGCAAGTCATGTGAAGTCAACAGATGATCCTGTTAGTCAAGTCATGTCCACAGAGGCCCTTCCTGAACAGCCCACTCTCACTGTATTGGCCACGAAGGCCATTCCAGCAGCTCTCATTCAGCCCGTTATGGTCAAGGAGGCCATCTCAGAGATTCCTGCTGTCCCAGTTGTGCCCCCAGAGGCTGTTCCTGAGCGGCCTGCTCTCAGTGTTTTGGCCTCTACAGATGCTGTTCCTGAAAGTCATGTGAAGTTAACAGATGATCCTGTTAGTCAAGTCATGTCCACAGAGGCCCTTCCTGAACAGCCCACTCTCACTGTAACTCTACTACTAAAAGTAACAACTAAAAGTTGACAAAAATGCAATGACTTTTCGTCGATTTAAATTATGAAATTACTAAAATGTGACTAAGACTATTAAGAATTTTTGTCTCAAGATAAAGACTAAGACTAAATAAAAAAATGCCAGTCAAAATTAACACTGGTTCATTGATGATTCAATGATGTCATCGTCCAGTTCAGCTCTTTTTAATAGTGTCTGTGCAATAAGTCAACCGTCCACAACTAAGCAAGCCAAAGGCGACAGTGGCAAGGAACCAAAACTCCATCATGACAGAAATGGAGAAGAAACCTTGCGAGAAACCAGGCTCAGTCAGGGGGGCATTTTTCCTCTGACCAGACGAAACCAGCATGGCGTGGTTTAATTCCAGTCTGCAACACAGGTCAGATTGAGCAGAAGACTTATCTGGTTCTCGTGGTCTTGTGCCGATGGTCGTTGAGGTGAAGAGTTCTTCACAGGGGATCTGTCTCTGGGGCACATCTAGTTGACGTGCTCTCCGCTGACATTCAGGGCTGTAGAGGTCGTTTCTAAGTGCTGTAGCGAATCAGCTCATGGGGAAATATGAATAATTAATCATAACTAGTTATAATTAATTATAATATTTAGATCCGCTGTAGATATTTACTTGACCTCTCAGGGTCAACTGTCTGTCAATTCTAAGAACATTAATTTCCTGGTTAAGGGAAATAACTTCCTTACTGTACAATTCTACAAAGAGCTTGTAGCATAAATCTGCATGATTAAGTGACTCCAGTTATGAGCAAACAATGAACAACGTCAAGTGTTATATAAGTAAGGCTTTATTAACTACGTAAGCACTTAAACTGGTCTAACATACTACATAAACACTTAAACTGGTCTAACATACACATAAACACTTAAACTGGTCTAACAAACACATACACACTTAAACTGGTCTAACATACACACACACACAGCTTGTATAGGAAAGGGTTAAAGCTTAACGCAGTAAAAGGGAAGAGAAATAAGAATATGAAGTTTGGAACCATTTGCATATTCAGCAGATCTACCCCTGAGGGAAACATCAGATTCTTAGTTCAAACACACCTTTGTAAAAAGGTGCAAATGATACTTAATGTATCAATTAATAAGACTAAGTTTGAATACTTGCACGTCTCATCTGTCTGAAAGAAAGGTTTGATGTAATCTGAAGGTTCCAGTTGATCTTTGCTGAAGTTGGTTGATGAAAAAGAACCAGTTTTGCGTCAGAGAATCTTGGAGAATGGAAAAGACAAGGCCAAAGCCTGGCACGAGCTTAGGGTGTCCGGGAGCGTTTTTCTCACATCCTCTCAGAATTCAAGCAAACCACCGACTCTGGGCGGGTCACATGAAGTGCGGCCTTTAAAGTCTGCAAAGATTCACGCCTCTCAAGATGGGCTTGTCCAATGAGAAAGGCTGACGTCCTAAGTGGGAGTTTTGAGATACTGGGGAGTTTTTATGACCTGTAATGACATTATCATTTATTTATTCGTTATTAATTTGTAATTATAGGGAATTAATGATTATTAATTTATTCAGGTTTTGCTAGAACTCGGGTCTGAATGTCCCAAGTCCACCTGATCAAACCATTCCAAATTTGTTAGTTTTACTTCAAATCAAGGTCGTCCAGCAAGCCAGTGATTCTTGGTATCTTTTAACAAATTGAATATGTGTTTTCCTGGCCACAGTCAACACAATTAAGATTATTTG
>NW_015508551.1:20879-21537 GCF_001515645.1 Sinocyclocheilus grahami | reverse complement strand
AATTAAATTTTTCACCTTTTATTTTATTTTACCATGGTATTTCTTTCTTTCTTTCTTTTTCTTTCGTTCTTTCACCTTCATTGTATGGTAAATTATCTTCATCTACTCACAAACACAACGTTCAAAAATCTGGTTGACTTCATTTTATTTATTTCATTATTGCTTATTTATTGATATTATGTATTCACCTTCATTGTATAGAAAAGAACACCTGCTAAACTACTACTTTTGTTTTCCATGGAAGAAAGAAAGTCATATGGGTTTGGAACAACATGAGCAAGTTTACACATCTTGAGCTATTAATTTAAGCACAATGGCAGAACGATGCAGTGAAGTGTTGTAAATACCTTGCAGTGTTTTTTGACTTCTCATGGAATAGCAAAACTGTATTTTCACTCCACTGAGTTCTACAGAAAAGTACTCTGTACTGGAGAAGCAGTCATGCATCTTTCATCACTCAGTGCCTAGCAACCAGTGCTGTCATGGGACACCAACATTGAACACTTTCCCAAGAATTCAACCGAGAGAGTGTGAATGGAGCCCACCTGCTGTACAGCGCTAGACAGATTGACTCTAGATCACTTCCTGTTACAAGGACACATTTCTCTGGATGACAATAGATCAGAATCAGAAAGAGCTTTATTGCCAAGTATGTTTG
>NW_015508551.1:18394-19637 GCF_001515645.1 Sinocyclocheilus grahami | reverse complement strand
CCCGGTGAGGAGTTTGTGATGGACGGCATGCGGGTGCACCTTATAGCAGACGGCCGAGAGGAAGCCACGGGCGCGATGGGCGGTCCGCCTCTGTTACCTGCCGAGGGAGCCATATACCTCACTACCTACCGCCTCATCTTCAAGGGCACGCCCACCGACCCTCTAGGTACGCTCCTATTGGTTAAGTCGAGCTTCACACTGGGGTCGATTTTCATAATTAGTTCAGAGCAGCTCACTTTAGTAAAGTCTCTGGGATGCTGGTGGTCATGAATTATAGAAATTTCCTGCTTGTCTGAAGCAATTTTCTCACTAGCTTGACTCTGTGCTCACGCTTTGAAATTGAAAATGAAAATCAATGTGCCTTTTACACAAAAAGCCTTTTTGTAGGTGCGATAAATTTTGCCATGCATGTTTGTATTGTGCAGTTGGCGAGCAAGTGGTCACCCGCTCCTTCCCCATCGCTTCCCTCACGAAAGAGAAGCGGATCTCTGTTAATCTTCCCATGGATCAGTTCTTCCAGGAGGTTCTCCAGCTGCGTTCCTGCACCTTTCAGGTATTGGGTCGTCTGATCTTTCTTTGTTTCCTGTTGCTCCATTACTCACGATACATAAAGAACAAGAATGCTTTCCATTCAGTTAATTATGTATGTATTATTAATTTAATTATAAGTGAATTAATTAATGAATTTTATTTTAAATGGATATTAAGGATTGTTTGGATTCCAAAAAAAAAACAAAAAACAAAAACTCAATTTGACTTGGTGTGATGGGTTTTGGTGCAAAAGAAATGCTTGCAAATATTTATTTTATTAAAATATTAATATTTTTATTTGTGGTTTAGAAGCATTGATCAAGCCTTTACTCTTTACCAGTTATTACATTTTGTTCTCTCTTGTAGCTGATGAAGATCGGCTTTGATGAGGAGGTGGCATCAGATCTCGCAGAAGTGTTCAGGAAGCACATGCATAAGCTCAGATACCCACAGCACGTCCAGGGCATGTTTGCCTTCACCGTGGGTCAGTCTGCAAAGCTGGTGGTGGAGCACAAGACCAAGGACAAGAACCAGTCGCTAAAGTAAGAACCGGTTGGATGCTGGTCTAGGGGGAGGGATCTTCCCCTTTAAATGTGCAGATGTGTTTGTCAGAGTTTGTGAGACACGGCTCTCAGTAGACCATTTCTGTATTTCCACCCTCTTTCTCTCACACACACTTGCAACTTCTTTCTCGATCCAGCCTCTTCCTGTT
>NW_015508551.1:11212-11692 GCF_001515645.1 Sinocyclocheilus grahami | reverse complement strand
TATATATATATATATATATATGTATATGTATGTATGTGTATATATCATTTTTTTTTTTTTGATGTAGGAGCTTTGAGGGTATTTTATACAAAAGAGGCGCTTTGCTGAAACCTTGGAAACCACGTTGGTTTGTACTGGATAAGACCAAACACCAGGTACTTTATTGCTACAGTGAAACCAAACACTGAAAACTTTGGTTTTGGAACCATAATTGATTCAGTATACAAATCTTGCATGTTATATATTAAAATGAATTATTTTGCAATATGTTTTTGATAAGGAATAATTCGAAGGGGCTGAAATTGATGCTCTTATGAACCCCTTTTCTCTCTTTCCTAGTTGCGATACTATGAAACGAGGCAAGATAAAGAGTGTAAGGGAATGATCGAGCTAGCTGAAGTGGAATCTGTCATTCCTGGGACGCCCACCATGGGAGCACCTAAAAACATAGAAGACAAAGCCTTCTTTGATGTAAGACTT
>NW_015508551.1:9725-11202 GCF_001515645.1 Sinocyclocheilus grahami | reverse complement strand
GACAGCACGAATGCACAGTTATGGATGGACAGTATTCAGAGTTGCCTATCTGATGCGTAGGAGGAGGGACATTGCAGAGGACAGAACTGTGACACTTTGTGGGGGGCGAAGCCAGTGACGGACAGTGCTCATAGCCAATGGGTAGCACTTCCCGGGGTGTACAGAGAGAAGTTGGAACGGGCTTCCGTATTGGTGGTATTGAACTTTACGATGACGATTTCAGCGTTTTTGTTTTAAAAAAACATGAAAAGCTACGAAAAAACAAAGAAATCCCTTAAAGACTGATATCTGTGGACTCACCTGTGCTCGGCTTGTTTTAAACACGCCCATATGCCCTGGATGTTGTCCTACGCTTGTTCGAAAAGGCATGACCTGCGATTCTTCATCCCATATTGCTCAAATACTGCCAATGGCACCTTTCAGCTATGCAGGGGCCTAAAACTACCCAATAACTAGCCACAGCTTGCAAAAGAGTGACCCTAATGTGACCTTTAACCTCTTCTGGACTGTCACTATGCCACTGCTTGAAGTCGTCCAACAACTCACACATCACAGTCATCTGGACTCGCACATCATAAATTCTGCCTTCTCATTGGCTGGTCAAGTTCTCTCGCTCCTTTCTGATTGGTTGGCTTCATCCGTGCAACGGTTCATGAAGGATTTAGTGTTTTCTTTGACATTATTTACATCAAAATAATATAAAAAACGTTCATTCTTGTCACCTTTGACCAAGGCCAAACAGTTATCAAAATGCCATCTGGAGATTGAGATTTGACTGTTTACAAACTAAATTCTTGGGTTCTTATTATGAAAATTCAAGCCACTATTGCTATTGAGAATTTAAGGGATGTTGAAGGAAAAGGAGGGATGTAGTTTTGTCATAATTTATGCACAGAAATACAATTCTTTGATTTTTACAAGACGAAAAGCGCCGACTAAAATGGGGGAAAACTATGTGTGGATGGGGTTTATAACCTCTTCGTGTTATCAAGTGTCTGTTTACACCAATCAGAGGCCAGAGACTGGAGCTGGTCGCCATGACAACTGGGTTCCTCATCATTTCCTATAACAAAAATATGCGAACTTTAAATATGCATTCTGAAGGGGTACAAACTCTCAATTTGAAATGCATTAATGGATCTGAAAGAGATATCAGACCTGCCATATCTATTTAGTGAGCTTTTTTTTCGCTGAAAAACTGAATCAGCCTGTCCTGAAATCAAAGGCCGGTTGTCATGCGCTTCTGTTCTCCAGCCTCTGAGCCCTGGATCTGTCAGAATCAGTGTTTTAGTTAGTCTGTTACCTGTTCTGTTGAATCCTGTACATAGAGGAGTTTGTTTATATTATTCCTTTAGAGAAAGAGTCTATTTTGCTGGACTTGGTGAGGATGCATAAAAGTATCACCTGTTTATCGCAGGACTGCACTGTTGCAGGTTTTTAAAAATAATTCCAGATACAAGAACTAACACACACACAC
>NW_015508551.1:8676-9649 GCF_001515645.1 Sinocyclocheilus grahami | reverse complement strand
ACACACACACACGGTGTAAAATAGGGTAATACTTCAGAGTTGTTGACGACAAAATTTGAATTGTAGATTTTTGTTCCAATAACTCCCTTGTATATAATACGCAAATATGTATGTTAATGGTAGTAATTTATTTAACTTTGTCTCCTGAATATGACAGTCCTCAGAGCACCACTTAACTTTTAAATTCGAAATCCAATATGTGCCATTGTTTATCTCTGTGTTAACGTGACTAATGATATATATTTTTTTGGAAAACTTCAGATGTGACTCATAAATAAACCCTACATTTTTTTTTCTCTTTAAAATGAAACCTGCTGAGTACAGGCTCTCATAATCCGAGTCCTAGGATGTCACCGGTTTCGTAACATTTGAGCAAATTATATCTGACATCAAAAGCATAACATTTTTAATTATTTATTTTTCATACTTTTTTTAAAATTTGATTTATTTCATCTGATCCAGGTTGTGTTGTCAATCATGCCGTATATTTTTTAGGATTAAACCACTGTGAGGTTCCTGGCCTCCTGACATTTCTGTGTGTGCTGCTTTTGTCTCGGTTTTCTCGTGTCACTGCAAAGATTTCTATATTCATTTATAAATTAGAACATATAAACATCCTAATCCTTCATTAAAACATCAGAACATCGGAATATGACTCAAGTGTCAGTCAAACTGGGCGAGGGGGTGAATAATTGTACTCTTTAGTATAATTAGAAGTTTTGTGGTTTAATAGTAATTCATAAAGAAAAATGAACCCAAAAAATAATTATGCAATAATTTACTCACCCTCATCTTGTTCTAAACGCTGTCTTTACTTTTTTTTAATACAGGTTTTGTGTAACATGGATGTGCAAATACATTTTATTTAAAAAAATTAAAAATCATTTTTGGGTGAACTATCTCTTTAAGCTGCGCTTTCTAAACGTACATGAACAAAGATTTATGTAGAGACACACAGCTCCATCTGTTGGTA
>NW_015508551.1:0-1364 GCF_001515645.1 Sinocyclocheilus grahami | reverse complement strand
ATCTCCTCTGAAACATAGAAGGTTAAATTTATTATAAAAAACAATATATGGCAATTCAACAATTTGTCAGTGGACACAGTCTGATTATGACAAACGTTATCAACCAATTGGCTCTACATAGTAACTTAGTTGACAAGTAACAGTTGACAATTTCACCATTTTGACTTATGCTGCAACCACGTTATTTTCTAGACCAGGTTAACCTCATACTTGAAAATGTATTTAAACTTAAATCATAAAGTATTGCAAAAACAATGTACCCAACAGGCTTCCATGGGGTTGTTTGGTCAGTAACATGGTAGACAGAACATTTGCATACATAAAAAAATATATATTTTATTAAAGAAAATGTAATTTATATGCTATACATCTAAATTAAATGTATATAAAAAAATACATAAAATAGAAAGAAAATTGGTAGGAAAAAATGGGCATGAAATGAAGGCCTCTACATAAAATGTGTATAAAATATCGATCCTTTGCTGTGGCAGATCGTAGAATTCTGCAGCTACAAAGGAGTTCTTGTCAGTTTGTTTGCTTTGAGCTTAAAATATCGATTCCCTTTGAGTTATTTCGGTGTTTTTTGTGAAACAGAGAGAAGATGACCGATACGGAGCGTGTAAATGGACAAATAAACATCCCGTAACCTTGAGCAGGTGTAGCTGCGTAAGTATGGGATTAAACTTTAAGCTTGCACTTTGCACAGGATCCGTTCCAGTTTCTGATGACTTCCTTCCCTGTTTTGACGTGTCATTTAAGGGGACGATTTCTGGCCTCGTTTCAGCTGAGATTCGGTTGCCTTTCAGTGGAGCCACCCGGTTGCCAGGCAACGCCATCAGGTTGCTGTGACAGTCTCGGTAGCAGCTCGTCTCATGTTAATGTCTCTCGTGCTCTGACACGAATGTCCCACAGTCTGAATGGTTTTGCAAACAGAGAGGCTACTGTAGCAGCTGTAGTTTCTTAACGAGTGAAGTAAAGTTCCTCGTCTAACTGTGGTAATTGGTAAGGGCAACGTCTGCTGCACATTGCATCTACAGGCCATTGTACATCAATATACGTGTGACGTTATAGTGAGTTCATGTAAATTGGAACACTTTTTACCATTAAGATGACTGGGAAAAATGGACCAACTAACCCTATATACCATTTACTGTTAATATTTTGAGTTAACGTTTATTTTTATATTTTAATTTGTTAAATTTGTAGTCATTTTGTTATGTGCTTTTGTCATTTTTATGTTGCTATTTATGTTTAATTTATTTAAATTTTATTTGTAGTTCAGTTGTAGTTTTTGTGCTTCAACTTAAAAATATTTCAGTTAGTTGCCAGGGAAACATTTCACGTTTGTATTAATATAATTTCTA
>NW_015508550.1:0-21540 GCF_001515645.1 Sinocyclocheilus grahami | reverse complement strand
TCGCTATAAATCTCCTAACTGTGATATTTTCAGAAATAGAAGCCGTGTTTTTTCACCTGAAACGTGCTGCAATTTATATTCCAAAGTCACTCATATAATGTAGAAACACTCAAGCAAGCAAAACACGCGCAACGTGTGCACGTATTTGTACTGGTGCAGAATGAGAGGACAGTAGTACAGCCTAGCGCAGTTCACACAGGCTGCTAGTTTCACTTTCGCCAGAAAGTCGTGTATGCCTAAGGTTGAAAATAAATGATGTTTATAGTGAATGCCCCTATGAATGGTTTTATTTTTACGATTTAGTTTTAATCCAAATGATGTGTGTGCTAAGTGAGTGAACATCAAAGATCACACAACAGAATTGCGCGCGCTCTCTCTCTCTCTCTCTCTCTCTCCTATGGGCTTACATTTCTGCCATAATTCTGCGTGCAAAAGATCATATTTTGAGCACACAAAAGTGCATTTTGCACGCACGCGATCTGAGTTTGTGGAGAAAATGTTCATTTCGCAAAGAAAGAAGTCTTTCGCGCGCACGGAAATCAATTTTGCATTTAAAATACGTTTTTGGATGTGTGCAGACTTTCTCTTTTGCGCGTGCAACGTTTCACTAGCTTGCTCACCTGATGCCCCCACCCCTGTCCTCCCCCTCTGATCGCAAAATGCCAACAGCTCGCGTGCTCAGCACAACCCAGCGTTACAATGTGCCATAATTCCAGCCAATCAGAGACCGAGGCTGCTAAATTCTGATTGGCTGGCTTGACAACCAATCACAAGACTCCCTGCATTACTGACAGAGGAAGAGGGAAAATACATGGTGGAAGAGACGTTTGTTCAATGGTTTGAACACTATCAAAGTCCCTATATAATGTATATATATATATATATAAGACAATTTATTTTCAAGTTCAAATGTCTACCACTCGACGACCACACGTAAGTAGCTTATTTTTAATCAACATCAAAACGTATTATTACATAATGGCATGTCCCAGTGTTTCCTACACCTCAATTAACTGGTAAGTTAGTTCTAACTTCTTACTGAACAGCAGGTTATGTAATTAGTGGCATTTAAAAGTGACTGAGCTGGGGTCTCTAATGTTACATGTTTTCAGAAATGAAGATGGACAGACTTTTCACCTTTTAATTAGTTAAGTGTGTAAGCAAGGTACAAAATTTGCCTCTGAATATTTAAAAATAAAACCTATCAAATAAACGCAGTAATGTAATGTAATAACTGTAACGTAATAATCAAAATACTTCATATCTTTGAAATTATTTTAACAAAAACATTCACAACAGAGATGTTCTGTTAAAAAAACTATTGTGCTAAAAAATAAAGATGGGATTGCTAATCTTACACACAATTTAGGATGGATAGTATGCACATTGGGATGCAGGCTTGTTCTCCCTCACTGCAAAATAAATAAAATTATGTTGGTAACAATGACATGTATGCAAAGATAACAGTAAGTGAAAATCTACCCACAAAGTAGTCATCTTGAGTCACACCCAATATTTTAATTTTTACATTTCCAAGTATTTTGATTATTACTTTACAGTTATAACATTACATTTCTGCGTTTATTTGATAGGTTTTATTTTTAAATATTCAGAGGCAAGTTTTGTACCTTGCTTACACACTTAACTAATTAAAAGGTGAAAAGTCTGTCCATCTTCATTTCTGAAAACATGTAACATTAGAGACCCCAGCTCAGTCACTTTTAAATGCCACTAATTACATAACCTGCAGTTCAGTAAGAAGTTAGAACTAACTTACCAGTTAATTGAGGTGTAGGAAACACTGGGACATGCCATTATGTAATAATACGATTTGATGTTGATTAAAAATAAGCTACTTACGTGTGGTCGTCGAGTGGTAGACATTTAAACTTGAAAATAAATTGTCTTTATATATATATATATATATATATATATACTTTATATAGGGACTTTGATAGTGTTCAAACCATTGAACAAACATCTCTTCCACCATGTATTTTCCCTCTTCCTCTGTCGGTAATGCAGGGAGTCTTGTGATTGGTTGTCAAGCCAGTCAATCAGAATTTAGCAGCCTCAGTCTCTGATTGGTTGGAATTATGGCACATTGTAACGCTGGGTTGTGCTGAGCACGCGAGCTGTTGGCATTTTGCGATCAGAGGGGGAGGACAGGGGTGGGGGCATCAGGTGAGCAAGCTAGTGAAACGTTGCACGCGTAAAAGCAAAAGAGAAGGTCAGCACACATCCAAAAACGTATTTTAAATGCAAAATTGATTTCGGTGTGCGCGAAAGACTTTTTTCTTTGCGAAACGAACATTTTCTCCACAAACTCAGATCGCTCGTGTGCAAAATGCACTTTTGTGCGCTCAAAATATGATCTTTCGTGCGCAGAATTATGGCAGAAATGTAAGCCCATACTCTCCCTCCCTCCCTGCCGTTAAGTAACTTATGCATTGTTTTACTTACTTGTTTTTGACGTATCCGACCGAACCACAAACTTTCCAGTGATGTCTGTGAGAAAGATATATTCACTCGACAAGCTCGCGCATCTGCGCCGCCGCGTGCTCAATCCACTCAGCGTGCTTTGCTCGCGCACATCAGCTATACAGGCGTTAATACTGAATGTTTATTCATTGCATACATATACTTCGTAGTAGACATCCTTAACGCCTTTCTGCTGTCTGTTGTTCTGTTGTTGGTGTTTCTTTGTCTGAATATGGCGCTTATCACATGCTGTGTGGTATCGGGGCATTTTAACGAGTACGAGTACAGGAGACCAGTATCGGGCCCGGTATCGGTGAATATATAGTGCTCAAAAATATTGAATGTCATGTCTTACTAAGTGTAATTCACCTTTTGGGAAAATTTTGGGTGGGGAAATCTAATAAATAATAATGATGTGATGATAATATAATAATACATCAAAGTATACAAAGAATAAACAGCACATCTTGACATGGCTCAGTGTTTTACCGCAAAGTACATAATCAAATATTCATTTGAAGGATCTGATGAAGTAGCTGTCAGCAAACAAAATATAAATTTTGAAGATGAAGAAAACAACAATTGTTTTGAAAGTAACATCAAATAGTTCAGACCCCAAATATAAGCCAGATGCTGAATGCACTGAGGCAGCTGCTCAAAACGAATCCTTCCAAATTATAACAGATAATGAAATATGCTTTATTTTATTTTATAATTGATATTAAAATACCAGGACAGTTTCACACTATTGGTCTACTATACTAACTAGATCGATGTTAGTTAGATATACATTCTGCGTCGCTAGACTCAAATATGTAATAATGATTGATGAAACATTCATGCATTTAAGGGTAAAAAGAGCATGCCAATGCTGCTGTCAACGGAGTTATTATATTAGATATTCATGCAAATGCAATGTGATTGCAGTTTAATCTTGTCTTCTGCAAACTTTTCAAAACCATATATAAGATTAAATATGCTGACAAAGCTGACATAACTGTAATGAAACTCTTAACAGCTGATAAAAATCCAACACCATTATAGACTCAGAGATGTTTATTACCAGAGACGAAACATTTCAACGGCAGAACAGCATGATGATACTGAGCGCAATTAAAAAGAGATTGACTCATGAATTTATTTATGAAACCCCATCAAATTCTGGCTGCTTTCAAATCTTTGTTGAATTTGTTTGAACACGCGATGCTTGAAGCCTGTTTTAAAGCTGTGTGCTAGTCAGTTGAGTTTTAATTAGCTGGCTCTATTGCCACTTGGCCATCGCATGGTCTCAACTTTTGCATACTGATGGCGCTAGCTAGAAAAACAGTGACAACCGTGTTAATTATTTGTTATCACACAAAACTGACAAATGGTTATTAGAATTTTGACCGAGATTCATCATACAGTACAAGACACAGAAAAGCACAAAACACACAGAGAGAAAAACAACTGTACAAACTAGGGCTGGTAAATTAACGAGTTAATTAGATTAATTAATTACGGTGAAAAATAACACGTTAAAAGTATTAACGCATTTAACGCACTTGCCCGCACACCAGACCTATGTGGGCCATCTGACATTTCATACAGTTGATTGAAGACAAATATGAGGCAGGTCAGCAACTCACTGTGTGATGGAGCTTAGAGAACGTAGTTAGAATGTCCCTAAAATTCAAGATATGGGGCAAAAATGCTCCTGTTTTGAGTTTCTGTCTCATATTTACATCATATAGTTAAGCAATATCACATGAGCAATAGGGTAAAAGTGCAGGGATTGCTAATCTTACACACAATTTAGGATGGATAGTATGCACATTGAGATGCAGGCTTGTTCTCCCTCACTGCAAAATAAATAAAATTATGTTGGTAACAATGACATGTATGCAAAGATAACAGTAAGTGAAAATCTACCCACAAAGTAGTCATCTTGAGTCACACCCAATATTTTAATTTTTACATTTCCAAGTATTTTGATTATTACTTTACAGTTATTACATTACATTTCTGCGTTTATTTGATAGGTTTTATTTTTAAATATTCAGAGGCAAGTTTTGTACCTTGCTTACACACTTAACTAATTAAAAGGTGAAAAGTCTGTCCATCTTCATTTCTGAAAACATGTAACATTAGAGACCCCAGCTCAGTCACTTTTAAATGCCACTAATTACATAACCTGCAGTTCAGTAAGAAGTTAGAACTAACTTACCAGTTAATTGAGGTGTAGGAAACACTGGGACATGCCATTATGTAATAATACGATTTGATGTTGATTAAAAATAAGCTACTTACGTGTGGTCGTCGAGTGGTAGACATTTAAACTTGAAAATAAATTGTCTTTATATATATATATATATATATATATTGGAAAAAAATATAATCAGAATATCAACTTGCATAATAATTATGCATGCACTGTATTTTTCCTCTTCTGCTGTCGAGGTAATGCAAGAAATGTTGTGATTGGTTGTCAAGGCAGCCAATCAGAATTTAGCAGCCTCTGTCTCTGATTGGTTGGAATTATGGCACATTGTAACGCTGGGTTGTGCTGAGCACGCGAGCTGTTGGCATTTTGCGATCAGAGGGGGAGGACAGGGGTGGGGGCATCAGGTGAGCAAGCTAGTGAAACGTTGCACGCGTAAAAGCAAAAGAGAAGGTCAGCACACATCCAAAAACGTATTTTAAATGCAAAATTGATTTCGGTGTGCGCGAAAGACTTTTTTCTTTGCGAAACGAACATTTTCTCCACAAACTCAGATCGCTCGTGTGCAAAATGCACTTTTGTGCGCTCAAAATATGATCTTTCGTGCGCAGAATTATGGCAGTGGAATTATGGCACATTGTAACGCTGGGTTGTGTTGAGCACACGAGCTGTTGGCATTTTGCGAGCACTGAGGGGGGCATCAGGTAAGCAAGCTAGTGGAACGTTGCACGTGCAAAAGAGAAGGTCAGCACACATCCAAAAACGTATTTTAAATGCAAAATTGATTTCGGTGTGCGCGAAAGACTTTTTTCTTTGCGAAACGAACATTTTCTCCACAAACTCAGATCGCTCGTGTGCAAAATGCACTTTTGTGCGCTCAAAATATGATCTTTCGTGCGCAGAATTATGGCAGAAATGTAAGCCCATACTCTCCCTCCCTCCCTGCCGTTAAGTAACTTATGCATTGTTTTACTTACTTGTTTTTGACGTATCCGACCGAACCACAAACTTTCCAGTGATGTCTGTGAGAAAGATATATTCACTCGACAAGCTCGCGCATCTGCGCCGCCGCGTGCTCAATCCACTCAGCGTGCTTTGCTCGCGCACATCAGCTATACAGGCGTTAATACTGAATGTTTATTCATTGCATACATATACTTCGTAGTAGACATCCTTAACGCCTTTCTGCTGTCTGTTGTTCTGTTGTTGGTGTTTCTTTGTCTGAATATGGCGCTTATCACATGCTGTGTGGTATCGGGGCATTTTAACGAGTACGAGTACAGGAGACCAGTATCGGGCCCGGTATCGGTGAATATATAGTGCTCAAAAATATTGAATGTCATGTCTTACTAAGTGTAATTCACCTTTTGGGAAAATTTTGGGTGGGGAAATCTAATAAATAATAATGATGTGATGATAATATAATAATACATCAAAGTATACAAAGAATAAACAGCACATCTTGACATGGCTCAGTGTTTTACCGCAAAGTACATAATCAAATATTCATTTGAAGGATCTGATGAAGTAGCTGTCAGCAAACAAAATATAAATTTTGAAGATGAAGAAAACAACAATTGTTTTGAAAGTAACATCAAATAGTTCAGACCCCAAATATAAGCCAGATGCTGAATGCACTGAGGCAGCTGCTCAAAACGAATCCTTCCAAATTATAACAGATAATGAAATATGCTTTATTTTATTTTATAATTGATATTAAAATACCAGGACAGTTTCACACTATTGGTCTACTATACTAACTAGATCGATGTTAGTTAGATATACATTCTGCGTCGCTAGACTCAAATATGTAATAATGATTGATGAAACATTCATGCATTTAAGGGTAAAAAGAGCATGCCAATGCTGCTGTCAACGGAGTTATTATATTAGATATTCATGCAAATGCAATGTGATTGCAGTTTAATCTTGTCTTCTGCAAACTTTTCAAAACCATATATAAGATTAAATATGCTGACAAAGCTGACATAACTGTAATGAAACTCTTAACAGCTGATAAAAATCCAACACCATTATAGACTCAGAGATGTTTATTACCAGAGACGAAACATTTCAACGGCAGAACAGCATGATGATACTGAGCGCAATTAAAAAGAGATTGACTCATGAATTTATTTATGAAACCCCATCAAATTCTGGCTGCTTTCAAATCTTTGTTGAATTTGTTTGAACACGCGATGCTTGAAGCCTGTTTTAAAGCTGTGTGCTAGTCAGTTGAGTTTTAATTAGCTGGCTCTATTGCCACTTGGCCATCGCATGGTCTCAACTTTTGCATACTGATGGCGCTAGCTAGAAAAACAGTGACAACCGTGTTAATTATTTGTTATCACACAAAACTGACAAATGGTTATTAGAATTTTGACCGAGATTCATCATACAGTACAAGACACAGAAAAGCACAAAACACACAGAGAGAAAAACAACTGTACAAACTAGGGCTGGTAAATTAACGAGTTAATTAGATTAATTAATTACGGTGAAAAATAACACGTTAAAAGTATTAACGCATTTAACGCACTTGCCCGCACACCAGACCTATGTGGGCCATCTGACATTTCATACAGTTGATTGAAGACAAATATGAGGCAGGTCAGCAACTCACTGTGTGATGGAGCTTAGAGAACGTAGTTAGAATGTCCCTAAAATTCAAGATATGGGGCAAAAATGCTCCTGTTTTGAGTTTCTGTCTCATATTTACATCATATAGTTAAGCAATATCACATGAGCAATAGGGTAAAAGTGCAATATCACACGAGTGCAAATGTGATACTGATGAGGGGCGGCGCCAGAGAATTTTGAACGCAGGTGCTGAGGGGGTGCTAGATCATTGACAGGGGGAGCTGGGCAATTAATAGTAAATATGACCAAAATATGATGTTATTATTATTATTAAAGGGGTCATATGATGCGATTTCATCACAGTATAAGTCATTACAATCAGTAATTATGTCCCCACTGGATGCAACAAATGCCTCGTTTGTAATGGGTTTTATTGGTTTTGTCTCGTCGTGCTGGGACACATGGAAACCATAGACTGTATGATGGAAACAGTATGGTAAGGGGCATAACATTTCTGTCACACGCTTGAGGTATTCAGCCAATCACAACACACTGGATAGCTGGCCAATCAGAGCACACCTCGCTTTTCAGACCGATGAGCTTTGTAAAAATCGACGTGTTTCAGAAAGGCGGGGCATAGAGGAGAAACAATAATGTACATTATGTGGAAAATAATGTGTTTTTTGAACCTTAAACCGCATAAACACATTGCATTACAGCAAATACACAAAATAACGTTATTTTTAGCAACATCAGTACCTAATAATTTGTTCTTCCTGGTTTTCCACATTGCTAACTTTGCTGATCCTAATAAATAATTTAATAAAACAATTTTCTTCGTTCATGGTAATTGTATTTCAAACTACTGATAAAAATTTTATAAGAAAATTCTACACCAAAGCCTTCAAACCAACTTTTTAAAATACGAAAAAGACCTCCTAACCTCCTATATTGAATAAATAAATTATCCACAATTATCCACTTAATTTAAAAACTGCTGAATTTAGGTGTGCCACGTGTCTGTAGCTATAATACCATGAATTAGTCTCCACTGTAAATCTGCTGTACGTTTCTCTATAGGAGATTTGTACAGAGATCTCCAGCATCCACCAAAGTCTGACCCAAACAATTCTGACCACCTCCACGTCCTGACTTTTTCCAGAACATGCCATTGAGACATTTTGACACATACTGAATATAATGCTTTTTTGCTAATGTCCTGAAACTTCCCCAATTCAGGTGTTTTAAAAGTCAAAATCATGCCACTTTCTTCCTTAAACTCCTCCTGTGACACAGAAATCAATGGAAACTTACAGATTTTCTCCTTCTCTTGCACTTGTTGAAGTCCTAATGCTTCTCTGCAGACTCCTGGTAAAGCTGCATGCACTTCCTTCAGCACCTGAGACAGGACGCGCCTAGAATTTATGTTCTTCTGTAACGATTCCTCAGTTTTCCACCCATTGGCATCTCTAAGATTCTTAACTTTAGTACATCCAGCTCTAATCAGACAGTTTCTCAAACTTCCTGAAGACAAACATTTGGTCTGAATAAATGAATTGTGAAACAAAGGTTCCTCCATAATCCATTCTTGTAATTGTTCAGATCCTCTGCTTACAGAAAAAGTCATATTCCACGCTTGTAGCATGGAGCGATAGAAAGAAGTCAGATTGCTCAAGTCCAGTTCATTTATTCTAATTAAAAACAAATGCTTATCATATCCAAGACTTGATTTCCTTCTCAGCAAAACACATGCCACATTACTCCACTCGAGCTCTTCTACATACAATAGTCTCTGTAAAGCTTGTAGACGAAAAGTATTGATCCGACTTCTGATGTCTACAAGGCCTTGTCCTCCTCCTTGGGTTGACAAATACAAAGCAGGCCCAGGAATCCAGTGCTGGCCTGACCAAAAGAAGTCCACCAACTTTCTCTGTATATCCTTGATCAATTTATCAGGTGGCTCTAGCACATTCAGCTTGTGCCATAGCATAGAGGCAGCCAAATTGTTTATTACCAGGACTCTACCCCTATAGGATAGTTCAGGTAATAGCCAATTCCATTTAGACAACTTGGCTAACACCTTATCCAGCATCCCTTCCCAATTATTTTCCCTATAATTCTCTAAACCCAAAAATACTCCTAAGATTTTAATACCTTCTGTTCCACACGTCAATCCTCCTGGAATGTGAGGTATCCCACCATTCCTCCATTCACCCATTATAAACCCCTCACTTTTTCCCCAGTTTACCTTTGCAGAAGAAGCCTTTTCAAATAGAGTTAAGCTCTTACAAAGTGCTTGAATATCTTCTTGACCAGTTACAAAAACAGTTGTCCTCTGCATATGCTGACACAAAACATTTGACATTTTCTGAAACATAAAAACCTCTCAAATTATTTCTCAAATTACATAACAGAGGTTCAATTACTAAGCTATATAGCTGCCCTGAAAGAGGACACCCCTGCCTAATGCCTCTTTTAACAACTTTTGGGCTACTCAACCCCCCTCCTCCTATCTTGATCAAAACAGATGCATTATTATACAACAACTTTATCCAAGCAATAGTATTTTTCCCGAAACCCAAAAGCTTCTAAAACCTCAAAAAGATATGCATGTCCAACACGATCAAAGGCTTTTTCTTGATCAAAAGATAAAAACCCGACATCACAATTATTATTAATCGAAACATCTATAACATCTCTCATTAAAAACTAATTATCCATAATTGTGCGACCTGGAATGCAATATGTTTGTTCCTTCTTCACCACAACATGTAAATATTTCTTTAGCCTATTAGCTAAACATTTCGATATTATTTTATAATCTGAACACATTAAAGAAACTGGTCTCCAATTTTTTAACAAACCCAGATCTCCTTTTTTTGGAATTAGAGATAACACAGCCCTTTGACAGCTACTTGGAAGTATTCCTCTCACAAAACATTCACAAATTTCTTCATGAAAGTCTCTGCCTAAAATGCTCCAAAAGTTATTATCAAATTCTGCTGGTAGGCCGTCAATTCCTGGTGCTCGACTTATAGAGAGTTGTTGAACTGCTTCACAGAGTTCATTAAACGAAATCATATTTTCAAGCTCTTCTTTGTCCATATCCTTCAGCTTAGGTAACCTTTGCAACAGTTGATCCATGCTTCCAGAAACACAGTCAGTAGGTCCAAATAAATCAGTGTAAAAGTCCATAGCCATTTTTCTAATTTCCAATGGATTTGAAGTCAATGTCCCATTCTCACGACGCAAACAATGCAACTTTTCGTTCTAAATTTAAAAAATAAGAAGTAGAAGCATCAGTTTCTTTAATAGACATTATCCTTGCTCTTATCAAAGCACCCTTTACTCTTTCCTCCAAAAAAACCTTCAAATCTATTTTCTTATACTTTAATTCCTTAATTAGTCCTTCATTATTAACATCAATCAAATATTCCATATCATAAAGGTCATTCTCCAGTTGCTTTATTTTCCTTTTTAAATGTACCGTCGAATTATAAGAATATTCTTGACAAAAGACCCTGATCTGTGTTTTCCCAACCTCCCACCACTGAGTCAAATTTTCAAAGCAACTCTTATTCAATTTCCACATTTCCCAAAAGAAGCTAAATTTCTCACAGAAAGATTTATCCTGCAATAATTTTACATTAAAATGCCAATAATACTTTGGACGTGGTACTATATTAATATTAAAATCAATAGTAACAATATGATGATCAGAAAAACCATTAGGAAAAATATTTGCATTCATGATTCTATTATTTTCCTTCTTACTAACATATAATCTGTCTAATCTTGCACCAGTAACAGAGGAATCTAACATCTTAATCCATGTATACCGTTTAATCATCTGATTTCCATCCCTCCACACGTCATTTAACTCAAACTCTTTAGTTAAACTGAGAAGTGCATGACTAGACTGTGGGTGAGTTTCTTCTCCATTTCTGTCTAATGAGAAATTAGTAGTACAATTCCAATCTCCACCCATTATCACACAGGAATCATCATTTTGTTGTCTTAATGTATTTTGCAACTTTTTAAAAAGCTCAACACGTTCTGGTCCTTTATTAGGAGCATAAACATTAATAAATAAAAATACAATCCCCTTAATTTCTGCTTTAATTATTAAAACTCTACCCTTTTCTAATTCTATGGTTGACAAAATATTTAAATCCATATTTTTTGAAAAAAGAATAGCCACACCCGCACTTATATTTAATCCATGACTAATGAAACACTTCCCATCCCACCATCTATGCCATTCTACCTCATTATTACAATCTGTATGTGTTTCTTGTAAAAATGTAATGTTTATATTTTTTAATTGAATTATTTCAGCAACTATTGCTCTCTTACTCCTGTCTCTTCCTCCATTGATATTTAAGGAGCCCACTCTTATAATCTCCATAAGAAGACTAAGAACAAAAGAAAGAAGAGACAGACAGAAAAGGAAGAGTATTAAAGTCACCTTATGTGCATCTCATTTGGGCCAAATATTGAATTTACGTTTTGCATGACTTTTCCCTCTTCTTAGTGTAACCCCCTTGAAATTAGGGTGGTTAATAGGACTTTTAATTTGAAAAAAATATATAGTGACTGATGTTCTCCACTAGAGGGCGTTTCTCCGTGATGAGCGATATAATTGAGAAAGGAGCCGTTTTACGGATGAGAGTGAGAGCGGAGTTAGAAGACTGTTGATTCAGAGTGTAAATATATATCTATATATATAAAAAAGAGAATAATAGAGTGTGAGGAAAGAGTTTTAAGTTCTTTTCCAGTGGAATCCGGGGGAAGAAATATATTTTTGTACTTTTATTTTCGAGGAACTCCGGTTGTTTTTTCCCCCTTGTTCCTGTTGATGTGTAATTCTTCGACCGTGGATGAGTGAACGGCGAGCCAACAGTGTCTATTTGATGTCGCAACACATCTTTCTCTGGAGCAAGTTTCAGCATCCTTATTCTGTCATCAATCCCTGGATACAGATAAGAGAATACAACACCATTATACACTTCGGATACCTTGAGTGAAACTGAGTTTACCTGGGTAGTACATTTTTTTCTGTCACGTGACTACTTCTATTTTTTTCCTTCCTCGAAGGACTTGACCTGACTATATATATAGAGAGAGAAAACAAGGGACAAACAACAACGCAAGGAAAAGAATTTCTGAACAGTGTTTGGGGAAACATTTATTTTATTGGTCACACCAAGCCGGCCTGATTGCATTTCCTTTTAGTTCTGTTGACTGTTTGCAAACTTTGAACTATTTTCAATTGAGGGTACCAATACAAATCATTTTCTTCTTTCACAAGTAGTGAAATTGCTGTCTCAAATCCTCCTTACGAGCTTAGACGTTAACTATACTGTCACACTACTGTGCCCATTCATCCTGATCAGTTAATTTAGGACCTCATAGAGTGATACAACGGGTTACATCCCGAAGGGTGGCGAGCCAGCAGCCAGGAGGATTTTTATGGATAGCTTCAATTTTGATTATCAATTAACATTTAAAGCTCAAATTCAAGTGTTTTGAAATTCTTTAAGACCAACAAAGTCATTGTATTTTGTTTCATATTCATGGTGTCTCTAAAAAAAAAAAAAAAAGGATATTGAAAGGGCATTTGGTGTAGATGTACAGAAGTCCCTTTGTGTGTTAAACCTTTCTGGAGCTAATCCTAATGATGATTTAGAGGCATCCTTTGCTGGGTGACTAAGGTTGTACGGGTGGGTAAACCGGATAGAGCCGGTCAAACAAAAGCAATTGTCGAGTTTGATTCTGATCAGCCTATAAGTATTCTGAAGCCAGATTTCCCTTGCTATGTACCAAATGTGGTTGATGCTACAGTAACATGGCTAGTTGACAGTGTAAATGTCTTGACAAAGAAAACTGACCAGACTGTGAATCAAGCAGACTTTGTTCCACTTGACAAATCCAGTTCGGATACAGGCTCGGATAGCTCTGATACTGACAGTAGTCACACCCCTCTCCTTAAGGGAAAGACAAAGAGTTTAGACCAGAACCTTGGTTCAGTGCAAGGAACCCCCACTGCAACAGTTGTTCGACCTAAAGTGCCAAAATCTACACATGTACAAAAGCCTGTTACTTGCATCTCCTCTGATGTGTTGAACCCATCTGAAATACAAAGAATTGTAGTTGAACATGTGATTAAGAATGATACTTCAGCAGCTTCATCCATTCAAGGGTCAAAATGGCTGAAATCTTTCTCAGGTCGCATCCCAAGACCACCTGGTGAGGCAGACTTCGAGACATGGTGATAACACGTTCAGTTGATGTTTCAAGATCGTTTGCCAATTGATGTACAGCGCAGGAAAATTCTGGAAAGCCTCCTTCCACCAGCATCAGATGTTGTCAAACAATTGGGCCTTTCTGCTTCTCCACAAGAATATGTTGACCTTCTGGATTCTGCCTATGGTCTTGTGGAGGATGGGGATGAAATATTCGCTAAGTTCCTCAACACATATCAGAACTCGGGTGAGAAAGCCTCAGATTTTTTACAAAGGTTGCAAATTCTCCTCGGTTCTGCTGTAAAAAGGAACGGGTTGAATAAAGCAGATTCCAACCGCCAGTTACTCAAACAGTTTACTCGAGGATGTTGGGATCAGTCACTGCTTCTGCTGTTACAGCTAGAGTCAAAACCAGACAAACTTGAATTTGCTCAGCTTTTGCTCCAAATTAGAACTGAGGAAGACAGATGAGCTGCGAAGCTTGAAAGATTACAATGTCACTTGGGTAGTTCCTACGTCCAACGTTCATACGGTAAATTAATCTTTACTACCCTATCATTCAAATGCAGCCATTCTCACTGCTTACCAGGCTGAAACTGAAGATCTGAGGAGACAGGTTGCTGAGTTGAAAATGCAGCTGAATTCTAAAAAGTCGAAGAAGGAACAGAAAGCAGAATCCATGAAGATTAAGGAAGGAAATGAGCACACTATGAAAGCGGAAGTTCAGGCATATCAAACAGTGCCCGAAGCCCCAGCCAAAAGCTTGGTTTTGTTTCAAATGTGGTGGTGATGGCCACATAGAGTGTTTGAATCCCCCTAACAAAGATGTTGTGGATCAGAAATACAAAGAATTGAAGGCTAAGCAAAATGAGTGGAAACTGAAGTATGGTTCACATTTAAACTAGAAAGGGCCTTGATAGAGGGACATATTGAGGATCAAGATGATCAGTTGATCCATAGTCCCAATTTGAATCAAAGATCTTGCGAAGTCAAATGTGAAATTTGTACACAAATTCAGTCTTTCCCAAAAGTTCCCCCAACTAGATTGGTGGGGCCCCGGTGTACTGCTTTACTTGTTATTGATGGGACCCCCTGGGAATGTCTTCTCGATTCTGGTTCACAAGTGACTACTGTGTCAGAATCCTTCTACAATTCATACTTGCAGTCACATTCAATCTTATCCCTTGATGACTTGCTTGAAATCGAAGGTGCTGGAGGGCAAGTTGTACCCTATTTGGGGTATCTTCAGCTCAGTATTGAGTTCCCAAAAGAAATTGCTTGAAGAACAGCAGTAGTCCATACATTAGCTCTGATGGTTCCAGGCTGCAAAGCAAACAGTGAAATTCCAGCCTTAGTTGGTACAAATACTCTGGATGCATTGTACAACGTTTGTACGGAAGGTCTTGAGGGTCAGCATGGAAGTCCCCAAAGCCATGTATATGCAGCTCTTGTAAGAGAATTGAGCAACCAGCAAAAAGTGGAGCTGAGGAACGGGAGGGTTGCAAATGTGAAGCTCCAAAGCAAAGAGGCCCGCACAGTTTCTGCCGGTCAGAAGATGGTATTGACTGGATATGCCAGAAATGTTTCTTTACCTTTGGGTATGCCTATTCTTGTCGAGCCCTTTTCCCGTTCCAATTTACCAAGTGGGCTTCTGTTCTGTAATTATGTTCTCACTTGCCCAGCCAGGACTTCATTCAAGGTGCCTGTTCTTGTGCAAAACTGCACCGATCATGACATTACAGTACCGTCAATGAAGATCATAGCTGAGCTTTCAGTACCTCTTTCCCTTTCCAACCCAACACAAACTGTGACAAAAGATTCCCTGTTTGCAGTGCCATGTGCAGGAGTGTGCTCAAACACTAAAGGTTCCATCACTTTTGACTTTGGCGAATCTCCTTTGCCTGAAGAGTGGAAAGCTAGGATCACGCAAAAATTAAATTCCATTCCAGAAGTCTTTGCTCTCAGTGACCTGGATTATGGCCATACTACTGAAGTCAAACATCGAATTCGCCTTTCTGATCCTACTGCATTCAAACAACGAGCAAAGACCAATTCATCCATCAGACCTTGAAGCAGTGAGACTCCATCTTAAAGAGCTGCATAACATAATCCGCGAGTCAGAGAGCCCCTTTGCTTCACCAATTGTGGTAGTGAAAAAGAAAAATGGTGCTATAAGACTCTGTGTTGATTATAGAAAATTGAATAGCCAGACCATTAAGGACGCATATGCCCTTCCGAACATCGAGGAGGCCTTTGCATCCTTGACTGGATCTCAGTGGTTTTCAGTCATGGATCTAAAATCTGGCTATTATCAAGTAGAGGTCGAGGAGGAAGACAAACACAAGACGGCATTTGTGACCCCACTAGGGTTCTGGGAATTCAACCGCATGCCACAAGGGGTCACTAACGCGCCAATCACGTTTCAACGGGTAATGGAGAAGTGTGTTGGCAGTATGAATTTAAAGGAAGTTTTAGTGTTCCTCGATGACCTCATTGTGTTTTCCAGTACTCTGGGGAAACATGAAGATCGCCTCATGCTTGTTCTCACCAGACTCAAAGATTTTGGTCTGAAGTTGTCCCCTCAGAAATGCCATTTCTTTCAAACCTCTGTCAAGTACCTTGGGCATGTCATGTCAGAGAAAGGTGTAGAAACTGATCCAGGAAAGATTGCAGCACTCACCTCCTGGCCTAGACCCAACAACATCAAGGAGCTGAAATCCTTTCTTGGATTTACCGGATATTATAGGAGGTTTGTGAGGGATTATTCAAAGATTGCCAGACCTCTCAACAGTTTAACTGCTGGATATCTTCCACCTAAAAGGCTGTCTAGTGTGAAAAGAGCTCAGTTTTCGTCTGCTGACTGGAAGCGGCCTTTCAATGAAAAGTGGTCCTCAGAGTGTGAAGAGGCGTTCCAGACCTTAATACAGAAGTTGACCACCGCACCTGTTTTAGGGTTTGCAAACCCGAGGAACCCTTATATATTGCACACTGACGCTAGTCTGCATGGTCTTGGAGTGGCTCTATATCAGGAACAGGATGGTCAACTTAGAGTCATCGCTTATGCAAGCCGTGGATTGTCCAACTGTGAACAGCGGTATCCTGTTCATAAGCTAGAGTTTCTTGCCCTAAAGTGGGCAGTGACAGACAAGTTCTTTGACTTCCTTTATGGAGCCAAATTTGTCGTCATGACTGATAACAACCCCTTGACCTATGTGTTGACTTCAGCTAAGCTTGATGCTGCTGGACACAGATGGTTAGCTGCCCTCTCAAATTTTGATTTCAGTATAGAGTACCGAGCCGGGAAAAGGAACCAAGATGCAGACGGTTTATCCCGAAGACCACACATGCAGAATGAGCACGATCACAGTTCCAAGGAGGAGGATGATCGGATACAGCAGTTCATTTCTCGATTTGTGGAGGAAAGGTCGGAACCAGTGTTCTCCAAGGAGGCTGTGAAAGCTGTGTGTTAGAGACATCACGTGTATGAAAGTTTAAACTCTGAAGATGGAGTGGATAGCGAACCAGCAATTGTTGAGTGTCTGGCCATGAGTGAAGAAGCTATTCCACCTGATTTCTTAACCACAGCTGTCTTCTTTGGATCTAACACGCTTCCAGGTATGACCCAGCAGGATTGGGTTTGTGAGCAATGGAATGACCCTGCTTTGAATCGAGTGATTGACATTAAGTCACACAAGCGTCTGTCCTGCTGTGCTAGGCTGCATGAGGATAGAGAAGTCCAGATGATGTTGAGAGTTGTAGACCAGTTTGTTCTTACTAATGATGTTTTGTATCGGAAGCGCATCATTGGAGGGGAACCTCTATTCCAGCTTGTTCTTCCAAAAGCTTTCAGACCAGTAGCTCTTACAGAACTGCATGATCCAGTTGGCCACCTGGGTATTGAAAAGACTGTAGACCTTGTGCGACAAAGGTTTTATTGGCCCAGAATGGCACTGGATGTAGAGGAGAAGATAAAATCTTGTGAGAGGTGTGTAAGATGCAAAGCAAGGGTAGAGCGAAGCATCCCTCTTGTCAACATAACCACAAGTCGTCCCCTTGAATCTGTATGGACTGTTTATCCTTGGAGCCAGATGGAAAAGGCACAAAGAACATACTCGTAATTACTGATCACTTCACGAAATATGCTGTTGCTGTTCCAACCTCTGATCAAAAGGCGAAAACAGTTGCCAAAGTCTTATGGAACCACTTCTTTATTCATTATGGTTTCCCAGAGAGACTTCGTAGTGATCAGGGCCGTGACTTTGAGTCCTCTGTCATAAAAGACCTCTGTCAGTTGCTAGGTATAAAGAAAACCAGAACAACACCGTACCATCCACTCAGAAGGTCCAGAGAGAACCCTGCACAGGGATTTACTTTTACCCTGTGGATTTCTGTCTACTTGTAAAGATGGATCTACAAGAGCAGAGTCTCCACCGAGGATGGAGAGTTTTAGTGTACCCCAGGATGCTCCTACGGATAAGGTAGATGATGTTTCAGATCACATTCCAGAGGATCATGTAGTAGAATACTACTCGCCTCAGTCACTGTCTTAGATCGAAACAACTGACCTCCCGCTTCCAAACCCCCAAGTCATTGAACCAGAGGGAGAAGTACGTCGTTTGAAAGAAGAAACTACTGAACTTGAAAAGATGTGTCCTCTTCAGTCTCAGGAAAAAGCTAGGACATCTGAGCATGAGGGTTATGTGGAGTTCACATTAAGCCCGGAGGCTCAACCATTCTATCCGCAGATAACACCAGTCTTGACTGAAATGACTGACATTAAATTAGTTGGTGCAGAGACAGATTTGACTGTCCCAGATGCATTGATCAAAAGCCAAGGGGAGGAAGATGAAGTTCTAGTTGATGTTTCCAAAGACCCCGACACTTCTGAAACTGAAGGAACACCTCAATCAAATGATGAACAAGTACAAGAACATTTCACACCAAGAAGATCTACTAGACAAAGAGTTCCACCACACAAACTGACTTACCCGACTTTAGGGAATCCTTTAGTCCTCGTTATGCAATCTCTGATTAGTGGACTTGACAAGGCATTCTCCCAAGCCCTTAACCATGACATGAGCCCTAGAGTTAGTTCCCTAGTACCTCATGAAGTTGTATAAATTGACTACATGCAGGGACGCATGCAGATTTAGGGGGGGAGGATGTAACCCCCTTGAAATTAGGGTGGTTAATAGGACTTTTAATTTGAAAAAAATATAGTGACTGATGTTCTCCACTAGAGGGCGTTTTTCCGTGATGAGAGATATAATTGAGAAAGGAGCCATTTTACGGATGAGAGTGAGAGCGGAGTTAGAAGACTGTTGATTCAGAGTGCAAATATATATATATATATATATATAAAAAGAGAATAATAGAGTGTGAGGAAAGAGTTTTAAGTTCTTTTCCAGTGGAATCCGGGGGAAGAAATATATATTTGTACTTTTATTTCGAGGAACTCCGGTTGTTTTTTTTCCCTTGTTCCTGTTGATGTGTAATTCTTCGACCGTGGATGAGTGAACGGTGAGCCAACAGTGTCTATTTGATGTCGCAACACATCTTTCTCTGGAGCAAGTTTCAGCATCCTTATTCTGTCATCAGTCCTTGGATATAGATAAGAGAATACAACACCATTATACACTTCGGATACCTTGAGTGAAACTGAGTTTAAAACTACCCGGGTAGTAAATTTTTTCTGTCACGTGACTACTTCTATTTTTTTCCTTCCTGGAAGGACTTGACCTGACTATATATATAGAGAGAGAAAAAAAGGGACAAACAACAACACAAGAAAAAGAATTTCTGAACAGTGTTTGGGGAAACATTTATTTTATTGGTCACACCAAGCCGGCCTGATTGCATTTCCTTTTAGTTCTGTTGACTGTTTGCAAACTTTGAACTATTTTCAATTGAGGGTACCAATACAAATAATTTTCTTCTTTCACAAGTTGTAGTGAAATTGCTGTCTCAAATCCTCCTTACGAACTTAGACGTTAACTATACTGTCACACTACTGTGCCCATTCATCCTGATCAGTTAATTTAGGACCTCATAGAGTGATACAACGGGTTACATTAGCTTTGAAAGTATCTTTTTTATACGGAATCTTTTCCTCTGACTCAAGCCTTCTTCTCCAACCCTCTTCCGCCAGTAAAGAACTGAAGTTTCAAACTTTTTCACATCAGGAAAAAAATTCCTTACATCAACAGGTTTTCCAAACGTCTCATCCATAAAATCATTTAACTCTTCCAACGAATATACTTGCTCACAGGTGATTTGTGAGAAATCAGATACATCCGAATAATCAGACTGAACACTTTCATC
Source organism: Sinocyclocheilus grahami (assembly GCF_001515645.1). Taxonomy (NCBI): domain Eukaryota; kingdom Metazoa; phylum Chordata; class Actinopteri; order Cypriniformes; family Cyprinidae; genus Sinocyclocheilus; species Sinocyclocheilus grahami. The sequence continues at coordinate 1,713 of NW_015508550.1, read as the reverse complement.
ATCGTCATCATCCTCATTACCCACTTCCTTATCAGACCCCAACACTATCTTCGGTAAAGGAAAATCACCACCACTTACAGCCTTCGATTCTACTACTTTTTTACTTTCAATTTCCATCTGGTCTCCTACCGTTATCTCATCCACTGCTTCAATTTGCTGTAGAACCTGATTACTAAGAACTCCTCCATCAGTTACAACAGACTTGCCAATACATTCTCAACATTTTCCTGACATTGAAATTTGCCAAAAACTATTTCCATTCTGATTTTCACTATTGGACATTTCCCCATCAGTAAACTGTCCTTCTTGTTGGGAATTCCCTCCAATCTCAACTCCATTCTCAATATTTAGTGACTTAGCTTCCTTACTAATAGTTCCTTCCAACACTGTATTATTTGTTCTCTCAACCGAAACACTACTCGGGCCAGCCTCACTGTCTACTTCGCTTCTAAAAGGGCACGACAATTTGACGTGCCCAATTGAGCCGCATTCAAAACATCTCATTTCTCCAGTGCTAGCATACACCATATACGACTTACCATCAAAAACGCATCTAAATGAATCTAAATTCAGAAACATATACACCTATCGAATAAACAACAACACATGTTTCAAAGCCACATTCTTGCATCCAAGCGGGACCATTTTAATTCCACTTGCGAACTTCTCAAAACGTGAAAGTTCCCTTTCTATATCCGCATCAGGAATGAACGGCGGAACATTAGAAATTGTTACCCTTGTTGTTGGAGAAGCCAAGGGTTGTACTAGGAAAAAAATTCCCACTTACCGTAATTCCGCTTTCAACCAAACGATTAATGAGTAGTTCGTCTTTCAGGAAAACCACAATGGCCTTATTCATCCGAGACGCCGACACAATATTTCCATGTCCCACTCGTTCTCCTACATCCACTAGTACATCCTCAACCGTCTCAGGTGAGACACTATCCCTCCCAAACACGAGGCCGCCAGGCACCAAACTTACAACGAGCTGAGAGTTAGTTACAAACTAATTACAAAGTATGTTTTAGGTGCAATTTAAAGAAAAATGAATTAAAGATACCAAGAAAAGAAAACAATTTTTAAATTCTCACCACCACCTGACTCACCCTCCCCTACACCAACTCCCCACTTCCCAGCATGCACCCACAGAGAGAGAGAGAGAGAGAAAGAGAGAGAGAGGGGTCACATCACAGTGGAGTCAGCTGTCTTACCCGTGGCTTGTGTACTGCAGACACATACCAGCTTCATCACTGTGTCTGTCACGCGACTCTGTTCCCCTTTCGGGCTCTGTCTTTACATTTATTTATGGTAAGGGGCGTTACATTTCTGACGAGTGCTTGCGGTGTTCGGCCAATCACAATGCACTGGGTCAGCTGGCCAATCAGAGCAGACTGTGCTTGTCAGAAGGAGGGACTTTGTAGAAAACTAAGCGTTTGAGAGAGGCGGGGCATAGAGGACCTACAATAATGTACAGTATTTGAAAAATAATGTGTTTTTTGAACATTAAAGCATGTCAACATATTCTGTTACACCAAATACACAAAATAATGATCTTTAAAAAAAGCATCATATGACCCCTTTAAGGCTTTTTATTTATTTGAAAGAAGATTTAATTTATTTGATCATAAATACAGTAACAATAATATTATGAAATATTACACTTAAGAGGAAAATATGGGGGACTACCTGTCAAAAGTGATTAATTTATGACCC
>NW_015508549.1:21236-21546 GCF_001515645.1 Sinocyclocheilus grahami | reverse complement strand
ACTTCCTGGTTTTAGATAAGCCAGCTCAGTCATTTCCGGTCAACTATCAAAATTAGCTGTGCTATAAAGGGGAGCGCCCTTTGCTCATTTTCTCTACATCATCCATTCACAATTTGAAGAAAAGTTTTATTTGTTTAAGAGGACCATACTGTATACTACCGTATACTGTTTCAGGAATGACAAGCGCAAGTGTAAAAAATGATGCAAGTGAATCCGCTAAATTGTTCCGTGAGTCACTACTATGATTGATAGTGATAACTGTAGCAAGTTACAAAACATCTGATAAGCCAGTGTCTAAACTTGACCTGTG
>NW_015508549.1:15562-17715 GCF_001515645.1 Sinocyclocheilus grahami | reverse complement strand
ACAAAAACTGTGTCCATCTTCATTTCAGGCTGCAAAGCAACAAAACGTAATTATTTTTAAGGGGGTGATTCTATACATATATATATATTCCACATTTTATGTTGCAAACTTGTGCTACATTGCCTTAAATTATTATTATTTGTTTCACATCGATCTACTCAAAATAAGCTTATTTATCTTGTTATCCTAACTATGCATTATATGGTTATTTAAAATTCATTATTTGCATTTACATTCAGACATATTAGAACAGACCTGTGGCAATTTTTATGGGTCACAAACCACCAGTTTAAAACCACTGTTCAAAAAGAAAAAAAAAAAAGATGGAACTAAATGATACTAAGCAATTTCCTATTGCATTGCCATGTCAAATTAAGTGAAATATCCAGTAAAGCAACAATATTGACGAGAACTGCATCATGAGATCAGTGCGTTGGCCAGGCTAATCCATTGGCAACGTGCATTTGAAGGCAACATCTACTACGTCTTTTCATTGGTGCTGGTGTGTGAGGGTCAGAGACAGAAAGGAGGGAGGGAGGCCGAGACAGAGATGTTAACTTGTGCGTGCTGAGCAGAATGACTAAGTGTGTGTGCAGATTTTTTGTCAATGAGGGTGCCTGTAACTTTAAGCTGGTTGTAAATGCAGGAACAACCATGAAAAGAACTTGCCTCTGGGATTATTTAACAGTCACAGATCTAACTGTTAGAACATTAAATTAGCATTGCTCATTAAACACATAGACTAGGTGAACTTTAGTCCTACTGAGCCTCCTCACAGGGTAATTATTCTTTTCCTATACTGATGTCCTTAGGAAAGTAATGATGACTTTTTAGACTTTTTAGGATGTGGCTCATTTAGTTCAGACAAGAAACCTGCTATCTGCTGAGATTACGGCAAAGCGATGATGCTGATGCAGATCTGCCCAACTCATGCACATTTTGTACCTTCTCTGTCTAATTAAATACTCTTTCAATCAATTTTCTATTGACTGTGTAATATGTAATACAGCACACTCGCTTGGAATGGATTTAATTATTGCATGGTTTAAACTTTAGGGAAGACAGCTGCTGAAAAACTGGCAAGCATTATGTTTCAAATCTCACATTATACAACAATTACTTCTGATCCTCACAACAGTTTATCCTGCTTTGGGTTTGCTTGGAATTATTACTGTTAACAAGGCAAAAAGTACACAAAATAAAGAAAGGTAATCAAATTACAAAATAAAGAAAGGTAATCAAATTACAATAAGAAAAAGAACTGTGCTGCTATCTGCAACCAAATCACAGCCATGCTGATACTTAGTAGAACAACACAATTGTGTGCATTGCATATTTATCTCCCATCATGAATTAAATCTTCTGATGAAACTGCACAAATGGGTTTATTAAGTCTTCTGAGAAACAGCAAAACATTGGAAAACAGTTGCATAACAAAAGTGTTTAAGAGCTATGCCAAGCTGGCTATCACAGAAATCTCTCCAATAACGACTCTATTCTGCTGCCTCAATTACAGCTAAACTCGAAAATGTGCTAATTCATTTCTGCTGCTTCACATGTCACAACAGAATACCGATAAAAAGAAAGTTAGAATAAAAGCTAATTGAAACCAACAATGGTTTTGATTTGCACTCGTTTGTATGCGTCATTCCTACGTGAAAAATAACACACTACTGCCAGAAAACATCATCGCCCAGCCATCTGTCCGCGGAGTCATTTTCACTTCGAGTTTCTCATTCACACACATGTGCCCGGTGCTAATTAACTGTAGGGGATGAACCGTGGTAAACATCTGCTCAAAAACTCTGTTGACGTGGTTTCCAAAGGGAAACTGCTTTTTTAAATAAATCAAATAAAATACTGAAATTAAATGAAGGAATTTGATGATAAACTTGTTTATTAAAAGCAAAATATCCAACTTCTGAGTGTAGACTTTCTGTCCAGGCAGTGTACAGTTTGTGATGTTGAGATCTCTGAAATTCTAAAGGATGCACATGTCTTCAAAAACATCTGAGCTGCATAAGGGCCTATTCACATCAAGGATGATAACTATAATAATTACAATTAAGTTAAAGTTTTAAAAATCATTGTACATTTAAAAGAACAGCAGAGTCTACTCCAACTGCACCGATTATGGCACAGAAGAACAATAA
>NW_015508549.1:10953-12102 GCF_001515645.1 Sinocyclocheilus grahami | reverse complement strand
TCGCGAAGACACCCACAAACACACCATACTGTGTTTGCATTAGCAGAGCCCTTTAAATACTTAAATAACAGTTAAATACTCAATTAAGTCCCATCCAGTCGTCGTCTTTACAAGAAAATGACAGCGATGCTTCATATGTCCATTAGCCCCGAGACGTACCTGTTCCCGTCGCTTCTGCCAGCGGCCGCAGGGGCTTTCCTCCAGGATTTCACTCTCGTCTTCACTCTCCTCCTCTTTCCCCCCGGACCCCGATATGCTCTCTGGGACGGACATAGTCATTTTACCCTTGCGTGCTGCGTTCACTGCTCCTTTAAGACCAGCTGAGCACGCAGGACCTCCTGAAGCTTGCTGCAATGTTGTTGCTGCAAACGTGTTTCATTGACGAATATCGCTGGTCACGATTCCACGTTACAGCTCAGTCGCCAATCGCTTATAAACAATGCAACACACGACACGATTTGCGAAAAGCGTTTTAAAAGCGAGATCAAATATTCAGTGCTATGGTGAATTTAACCCCATCTTTAAGGAATCTTAGAAAAGAGGATAAGGCTCCCGATAGCAGACGGTCTCGTACGTGACAGACGTGGGTCTCTGGACGTTCAGTCGCAGCCCGCCCTACACATACTCAGTGTATTAAAGAGCCCGACCTACAGACATCATTTCAGCTCAGTCCAGCTTTCCCGACTGGCTGGAGCTTTCTGAATTTCCTCTTTTCAATATGCTACCGTAAAGCTTAGACAATTTGCACAGTGATTCTTTTGTTGTCCTGTGTCATAAAACAATTCAGTACATGTCAGATTACTCAACCCCAGTCGTAATTTACATAATGCAAAGGGTGATTGGTCTATAAACAATATGGCCTACACATGAAATAACACTTCAAATTACAAAACACGTTTGCAATGTTGCCTTATACCGTTTAACACGGTATTGTGTTGAGTTCCTAGTAAATAGTGACTAAACAGTGAGTGTATGTATTTTAGGCTTCCTCAAGTCAAGGCTTGTATGAATGTTGCAACTAGTATTTAAATGGAGTGGCAGGGTTTAGGCAGGTGGGAAAACCTTCCACATCCTCTTAATACCCTTTCTCACATACAGTGGCTCCAAAATGTATTTGGGCACTTAAGACACACTTAAAAAAACATTTAC
>NW_015508549.1:4522-5148 GCF_001515645.1 Sinocyclocheilus grahami | reverse complement strand
GTTCACCAGCACTTTGTGGAGGTATCCATGTCTGAGGAGTTCCTGGCCCTTCGGCCAGAGGAGGTGCTTGAGCTTGTGGGCTGCGATGAGCTCAATGTCCAAGCAGAGGAGCAGGTCAGAGTCTCTGGAGAGTTTGGATGAAGACATTGTAATGACACATTGTAAAGAAAGGATGTTGCTGAATGAATGGATGTAGATCACACATTTTCATTGTGTCATAGTTTTGGGTGTTCTCTTTTGAGACACTATAAGGAGAAAACCAGATCTTGTTTGTTGTTTGTAGGTGTTTGAGGCCGTACTTGCTTGGGTACGTCATTCACGTGAAGAGCGGGAGTCACGGTTACCAGAGTTAATGTCTAAAACCCGACTGCCTCTATGTCGACCTCAGTTCCTTGCTGACCGAGTCCAACAAGATGAGCTCGTACGCTGCTGCCACAAATGCAGGCAAGTTTCTCAGATAAGTTTCTTTCTGAGATAACTTATGCCCCATAATTGGACCTTTTGGCAAAACACACTTTTTTGAATCCAAAATATGGCACTATGTGATTTTTGCATAGAAAATTTATTTTTCAACACAAACTCTTTCCATTTCCAGATGTAATATGATAATAATAATAATAATAATA
>NW_015508549.1:2354-3533 GCF_001515645.1 Sinocyclocheilus grahami | reverse complement strand
TACTTGTAATGAGGATGGTAATAATATTATGTGGATAAACTTTCTAACCTGCAGAGGGCGCCAACACTACACTACTCTAGTGCATGACACTATAATTAAATGCTTATTTAATCTTGGCCAAACTATATGCAATTCAAAAGGTTGTATGCAATCATGCAATCTTCAATATTTGAGCAGATGGAAAATGTAAACACAGCCTAATAGTCTTGCTACTGTCTATTAAATAATAATGTTGTTAATATAATTTATTCCTTTGCTTATGTTTTTCTGTTCCTAATTTTATAACTTTTATAACAGTGTTTGCATGTTTATTTTAATCATTTATTAATTAATATATTTATATTAATATTTCATGTTTTAAGTAAAGATGTCTTCGATAGCAACGTGGTTTTGGTATCGAAAATCCTTTGACAACACTATTTTGCTCTGTTTATTAAACTATCCATCTAACAATCACTGTAGCTTTCTTTGGAATCAGAATGTGTTTATGTGTGTTTGTTACCAGATGGACGATAGTTACAGAAATGAGCGCAAGCCGCAGTGCTGCTGGCGTTACTGTATTTGAAGGCAGAATATATGTTTCGGGTGGTCATGATGGACTACAGATCTTTAACACCGTAAGTAAACATCATCATTCAAATTACAGGATACAATTTGCATTTTTGTTTTTGGTCACTTTTTGTGAAGTTGTGAATATTCCTTAAATATATAAATATATTGTTGTTTCATGTTTCTGCCACTAGGTGGAGTACTACAACCATCATACAGCGTTATGGCACCCTGTCGCCCCCATGAAAAACAAGCGCTGTCGGCACGGCGCTGCAGCCTTTGGCAGCAATCTGTATGTGGCAGGAGGTTACGACGGCTCTGCGTTTCTCAGTGGAGCAGAGGTGTATAGCTCAGTAGCAGATCAGTGGAGCCACCTAGTGGCCATGAACACTCGACGCAGCCGCATTTCTCTGGTGGCCAATTGTGGTCAACTCTATGCAGTGGGAGGTTATGATGGACAATCCAATCTCAGCTCTATGGAAATGTATGACCCAGAAACTAACCGTTGGACGTTTATGGCACCAATGGTTTGCCATGAAGGCGGGGTCGGGGTGGGCTGTATACCATTACAACCCGCTTAACACCACAGTCTCCCTCAGCCCATAAGGACATTTTAATTATAAAAAAAAA
>NW_015508549.1:401-1205 GCF_001515645.1 Sinocyclocheilus grahami | reverse complement strand
GATGGGAGAGCTCAACAGGGACAAATATCGAGTCTGCCGCCCTGTTAACTTTTTAAAACATTTCCATTTAACCTGAAGGAACGGCATTAACTGAGATCTTTTGTGTGGGACTAAAATATTAGTTTTCACATAATTCCTAAATGTCTTAAATAAACATTGATTTTATGGACACAATGCCGCCCTGTGCCATAATTTTCTCTGTGACGCACAACAGCTTTGGGTCCCACCCTTTTGAGTGGTGTTTTAATTCAACAGGTGTTTGCTTGTTCAGTTAGTATGAGACGGAAGATGACTGGGAACATGAAAAGAGCCCTGATGGTGTTACTGCTCATCTCTGTGCTGAACTTCTCAACTGCTTTTCCTATGGAGCCACTTCAGAAGGTATAAAAAACAAAATGTATAATTAAAGCTGTTTCTGGTATTGAAAAGACTAACTATAACTGATGTAATACATTCGTTCTTCATCTTACAGACACCTCTACTGATCCAACCATCAGATCCACGGCCGTCAGAAAGTGTAACACTAGGAAACTCACAGGTGAGAAGCATGTTTATGATGTTACATAATCAAACCTATTTGTATATGGAATATTACAGCTGTGCTGACGTTTGTAGGATGTGAGGGTCAGCAGTCTTGGATTCCGTATGAAAAGAGCCAATTCTGCTAACACAAAGAAACCGGCTCGTTACTGTGCTGGATGCTTTTCTGTCATTGGAGACCCAACGAGACCAGAGAAATGAAATCTGCTGTATTTCTGAATGAATAACCCTAAATATGAATATCTTTCAGTTTCTGTTAGAATC
>NW_015508549.1:0-297 GCF_001515645.1 Sinocyclocheilus grahami | reverse complement strand
TAAACAAAGAAATGATAGTTCAGAACGATAACATGGATTTGAAGTAACGTCTAAGTGGCTGTTTCATAGACGTGTCATTATAACCACAAAGTGTTATTATCGTGTTAAGGAGCTTCAGTTTTGACCATAGTCAATTATTCATATCTCCCACACTATGATTTATGGCTTTGCTACCCATGGGAGTAAAATAGGATATAGGCACATAAGATCAGAATATTGAATCATAGAGGCTAGTGTCAGAGAAACAACTGGAGAGTCTTTGTATATAAAATCTTCAGCGAAATGCTCAATAAAAAT
>NW_015508548.1:19823-21574 GCF_001515645.1 Sinocyclocheilus grahami | reverse complement strand
TGCAAAGTTTGTCTTCGGTAATGAGTAAATAGTGTGAGATTCAGGTAAAGTAGAATTTCACCCAAAATGGTGCTTTAATCTAAGAGGGGTTAAATAACCTAATGGCTCTTCAAACAAATATAAGGCAAGTCAAAATACTAGCTAAACATGCCATTTATGCCACTAAGAAAGTACAGTTTGGCTAAAGAAAAACATGTTGTGATTTTGACACGCGATAAATATTTAACATTCCATATTGTTGCTGCTTTAGTAAAATATAAAAATTATAAAAAGAAAACAGTTCTCATGTTGAAAAGTACTAAAACTGACAAGCAATTCTTGTTGATGCCTATAATTAAAGGGATAGTTCATCCAATAATGAAAATAACATTTGCTGTTAATTTAGGTACTCCCAGCCCTTCCAAGATTAAGCTGATTTTTCTTCTTCAGTAGAACAGTAAAAAATATTTTTTTTAGCTAAAACCGTGGTTTTTGGTGATTCATAAAATATAAGTCAACGGCTATCCTCACTTTGAGAGTGAAAAAGCATATCAAGGAGCACAGAATGAATATCTGTGGTTCCTGGTGATATATTGAGGTCTTATGAAGCAAAACGATGAATCTGTGCAAGAAACTGAACATTGTTTACAACATTATTATTACCTGTAATCCAGAGCCCGGAGTGATTCAGTTTACAAACGATCCGGTCTTTTGAACTGGTTCTTTTTAATGAACTCAATGAACGAGTTCAACAAATCAGACTGAACTGTCTGAAACAGTTCGTGGCTCAAGTAGCACAGATCTGCAAGGTACTAAACCAATACTAACGTTTTTATGATTTCTCATTGTTTATGTAAAAAGGTGAGTTGATTAAGTTTAATCAACAAGCATGGTTTCAACTAACAAAATCTTCTTTACTGTAAAAAGTCACTACATTTGGGATTGCCTGAGAGTGAGTAAATTAACAGCAAATTTAAATTTATGGGGAACTATGCATTTAATGCTTTTCCATGCTTTGCTCGCAAATTGAAAAAGCAAGCTTCTCATTAAAGATGCACATACTTGAGTTTTCTCTTTTAAAAGTGTTGAGTGAAAAAGAAACCCAGTTCTCTTTGTAATCACATTGGCTTAGCCGAAGGCAGCATATATTCCCTCCTTTGTAAACATGTTTGTATTGCATGTCTTAGCCCTTTAGTAAAACAGTTGTCTCTTGTGTATGCCTGTATGATTGCTGAATGACAATAAAGTTAATCTTGGCTCATGTCATTGGCATGCTTTACCTTCAGGTAATTTTTATACTAATTAGTTATAATTTCACATATTTAGCCAGCTGGCTGGATAGTCTTGCTACTCTTATATTATTATACATTTTGTTATAAAATGTTGTGGTACTATAAAAAGTGCTTTAAGTCTTACACTTACTTTTAAGTAGACAATGTTACATTCATGATTAATGCAAATCTTTACTAAAAATGTCAGAATTGATCTGTAGTCGTTAATGTTTGAAATAGCTCGAGGGATTATCGAGCTCATTGCTTTCAGTCAAGTTTATGGCAAACTTTGCACTCACTATTGCTAACATATCGTCCGTATTTTCTGATTTTATCATATGGGGAATTTCAATCTTGTGACTGATGTTTTATTATTATACAGTAAATTCTGGTCATCAGAGCATGTTGTAATTTCACGGACCATAATATGTCGTTTTATTTTATTTGTGATTTTAATAAAGGGGTCATATGATGCGAGTTCAAGTTTTCCTTTCTCTTTGG
>NW_015508548.1:18118-18921 GCF_001515645.1 Sinocyclocheilus grahami | reverse complement strand
AAATAATGATCTTTAAAAAAGCATCATATGACCCCTTTAAATGGTCTTTTATTTTGCCTCTCGACTAGCTGTCGCGTCGTGGTGACGTCATAACGCCAGCGCCGGAAGTAACTCGGGTTTGTTTTGATCCGTTCGGGATTTAAGGCGCATTCAACCTTTAGCACGATTCAGAGTTGTTTAAACAAATGTATTCCGACAGCATGGTAGTATCACAGATGTTTCTTTGGCAATAAGACATGAGTGTTCAACGGAAACGCTTCTAGACAAGCAGCAGAACCCCGCAGGGACAGCTGTGCTAGTCTGCATGGATGTAGAGATGGGGTTTATTAAAGAGGAGGCCGAGGCCTGCAGAGTGAGAGATGAAGAAACTGAGGAGCTGAGAGGTTGGTGCTCAGTCACTGTTGTTCAATAGGCCCAGGTGAAAATACACTGTACTGAATGCACTAAAAAATACTTAAATACAAGCGTTTGTAGTACATTAGTAGTAACATTTTAAAAGTTGTACACTATAAATACATTAAGTTTATTTCTACTTCAGTGCAATTGCAAAGGTGTACTAAATACCCCTGACATTAAAATTGATTTTAGTGCATTGAAATAAAGTATGCTACTGCAAAAATATACAGAGGAATTTATTTATTGCTGTATTTCTTAAAAGTGTGCTTTGAATGATTTCGAAAATGTGTTAAATGTCACTACATTTTTATATAGTTATCCTAAGTTTCAATTATATGGACTGTATTTAAAATATATTAGTAATGTTATAGTTACTGTGCTACTTAAGTACACTTAATTAACACTAA
>NW_015508548.1:11021-12162 GCF_001515645.1 Sinocyclocheilus grahami | reverse complement strand
CATTTTTATACTTTAACGTTACCTCAGGAGTGTTGCGCGTAAAGAAAGCGCCAGGAGATGAGACCTCTATTCATGGATTAAAAACACATGTACACTTAGTTCAACAAATAAAAGTTAATTTTCTTATTGCATGACCGTTACAATAGAGCTTCAGATCTGCTACTAATCAATTAATAGTTTCAATTGGCAATTAAATATATAAGCACATAATAAACATATACAATATAATTTATAAAACAGGTAATGCTTGTTTTGTATATTTATAGTATAAATATTTTATATTTGATAGTGTAGTCATTTACAATATTTATGAACGTTATATTATAATCTGCGTGACCCTGGCGTTGGTTCAGTTTGGTGAGGTTGCAGGGCGTTCCGAATGAGCGATTATTGTCCACTTCAGCGGATATCACGTGCTTAGGGAGCAGTGCACACTGCGTAGGGACCGAGCCTGTCAATGGGAACGCTCCTTTAGACGGACGTCTTTTATTTTGCCTACGCTCTGACGTCATTACGCAGGCGCCGGGACTCCTCCCTTTATGGTTCTCATTGTTGGACAAAGGTTTTTGTTTCGAGATATTCAGCGTTTAAGGTGTGCAAAACGTCTATTTTTGTGGAGTTATTTTCAAGTAATGCATTCCACATGGTACTCATTTTGCGTTGGCTGTTAATGTAAAATGAATGTATTCAGCGTGATAATGTGATGCTTTGTGTGCCGATAGTAAATGTGCGCGTGTGTTATTAACTGTGATCTCTATTGCTTTCTACAGAAGTCTTTGAGAAAAGTAGAAGATACATCTTCATGTCATGGAGTTTATTAAAGAGGAGCATGAAGACTGGACTGATCCAGAGCCCTGCAGAGTCAAAGATGAAGAGCTTGAGGAACAAATAGGTTGGTTTTCAAAACAATTAAATACAATGTGCGTATTATTTCTCATAATGTGTCTTAGGCCAGACAAAGAGCATACTATTCAAAGATTGTTTAATGCACCAGATGTAACTTGAAAGGAAACAGTAAATGCATGTATTTAAAGTTATTAGGAACACAGTATATATGTAAATGTCCAACAAAACAATGTTTATATTAAAGGCAGTGAGATCAAAAAAGTGAATGTAAACATGTAGACTATTATATATATAT
>NW_015508548.1:9097-10114 GCF_001515645.1 Sinocyclocheilus grahami | reverse complement strand
CACAGCCCTAGTTTAAATATTTATAGCCTATTTCAACAATGAATTAGAGCGACATAATTAGCACAATCTAAATTGTTTATATTTAAGTGTTGGTTATTATATCTAAAATAATAATAATAATAACAACCAAACATTTTCCGTCAGAACAGAAAAGAAAAAAAATAATCAAATACACAAACTCAAAGGTCTTCATGGCAACCCTTCAAAATAAAAGTTTGGTAAAACTAAGAAATTATGACAAATATATTACCTCTTAAATTAATAATAATAAGAAAAAATATATTGATTCACAAAAGTAAAAATAATATGAATTATTATTATTAAGCAATATGAGATTATTCATTCATATTTTAGCATTCATATTCAATTCATATTATCAGCATACTAATTATGTTGTACAGCACCTTATTGGACAAAAATATATAAAATAATTTCATTTTTTTACATTTGTTTTATGAATTCATTAGACACCATTTTTGATGCTGAATTTGCATCATCATAAAACACAGAATCCAGAATAAAATAATGTGGAAAACACAGAATTTGTGAAAAAATTATACTGATTTCATTGGAGCCCTAAATTAAAAAAGATTTTAACAAACAAGTCATGCTTGCATTCATAAACTGAATTTTTTTCTTTCACCTGACCTAAAAACAAAACACATTAGTCAATTAATGAATTACATTTGTTACACTGCAGTTGTACTGTAATAGTAATATATTACTGTCTTAAGGGATAATAATAATAAATTAGTAGTAGTAGTAATAATTTGTATTTAGAATGTCAAAAATTTAAAACACGGGTGAACTCCCAACTAAAAAGTTTGGTTACTTTATTGTTATTTAGAGGAATTAGACAAAGGATAATATACACAGTATGCAAGACATCTTGTAAGGCACAGTAGAAATTAATATACTTAAAATTATTTAAAATGGCGCAGATACATTTTAATTCCACCACCAGATTGAGGCATTTAAAGGGATAGTTCACCCAAAAATGAAAATTCAGTCATTAAT
>NW_015508548.1:1983-2602 GCF_001515645.1 Sinocyclocheilus grahami | reverse complement strand
CATGCTTGTAATATTATGTCACACTGATCTCAGTTGTTCCACCTTAAGTTTTTCTATTTGTTAGCACGCTTTTTGTTTAAGATGATGAGAATAATGAACTGAAAAAATAAACACACAGTGAGTTTTTCTGAAACTTGTGTAGATGCACTTTACACATCGTTTATACACTCTTTAATGTGGTGCCATTCACATAAAACTTTACATTCAAGAGATTTACATTCAGCATTACAAATGTGTGCATATTTATAAAGACATAAATGTATAAAGAAATAATAAATACATAAATGTTATTTTCAGATAAAATACTGCATAGAGATACAGTATAATGCAAATAGTGAACTCAGTGAAAAATGAATGAATGAATGGTAAATGATTAAATATGGCTCTTTTCCACCGAGCGGTACGGTTCAGTACAGTACACTGATCTGCATGACATTGTGTGTATGTGAAAATATAAAATTATAAAATACAATGTTATTTTTTTGTGTGTTTGCGCACTCTGGTGTAAACAAGCCCAACATGCACGAGCAGCACTGCGGAACGAGTGAAGGAGAAGAATTTATCTTCCAGAATCTGGCAGCATTGAGGAGCTAATTTTTAGTCCATCTCCTATCCCGAA
>NW_015508548.1:0-436 GCF_001515645.1 Sinocyclocheilus grahami | reverse complement strand
CCATGAAGCATTGCAAATGACAATCAAATTAAAAATGACAGAGAAATATAAAACTCTTAATTTAAAGTTGTTAGTTGTATGTTTAAAAACCAACATATTTGCAATAGGTTTATTGCAAAATACGCAAATATATACAAATATGTAAGTATTTTGAGAGTGTAACTTGATTACATTTGCTGCGCTTCATAAGAGTGGGTGGAGCATAAGATATTATTTGGTGCACTTTGTTTGCTGCAACTCTCTGATTGGTCGAATTTGCTTTGCAGCAGTATGGGTAATGTAGTTTTTCACCTCAAATTCTGCTATTAAACAATTACTTTAAAAATAAGTTAAATAAACACCAACAAAAGGGTTCAATAAAAGCATACGATCTATTAACAAACTCAGAGCTCACAACAGGTCTGTCTTTAGAGGTGTATTAGTTATTGTTTAAAAT
>NW_015508547.1:18999-21585 GCF_001515645.1 Sinocyclocheilus grahami | reverse complement strand
GTCCCTCAGAGTCTGTTTGTCCAGCACACTTTCCTTTGATCCCATTCTTCTTTATTTGCAGGACAATTGATGAGCTAACCAAGGGAATCCTTTCTTTTTCAAATTTGTTTCGAAAGCATTCCAACAAGGTATCCTGTAGATACATTTATATTTTCTTTCAAAATAGATTTCTTTCTATGTGAGATTTTTTAATGAGCAATTACCTCAATATTTTCACAGTATTAAAAGAGCAGCAATATACAGTATGCATATATGACCAGAGGAGCTGTCTTTCTTGAAAAATGGAAAGCGGGTGATCAAACAACCCAGAACATCTCCATACATTTTATGATTTGGGTACCTAAAAAATATAAAATATAATTATTTCAGTACCCAACAACCAACACGTTTGACATTTAACTATTATAAAATACAATGAAATACAATACTGTACCAGATGTGCTTGGTGATGCTGTCAAACAACAATTTTGCAATTCAGGGGAAAAGACAGGCAGGTTGTATACTGCTGGCCGAGGACGGCCAACAAATGAGTCACAGGGTTCTTGTCTGTAAACATGAATACAATGTTGAAGTCTTTTATACAGGATATTAATTTTATTTGCCACAATACAGTCAGTTTGGACTTCAAAACAATGATACATACTGAGTACAAGATATGTGAGGCTCATCAGTTTCCAGGCTGTTTGAAAAAAAATAAAATATAAATTAAGATAAGGAATTTAAGCTTAGTTGGCATAAATTTGTTTTATATTTAACAACAATGTTCAATATTTAACAACACTTTTTAAAATTAAGCTCCTTTATAAATGTCACCAGATGTTTCATTACAGGAAAAGTCTTTCCACCATCCTTTCTGTGAGACCCAGCAGAGTCCCCATCAATTTGCTGCTCTGTAAGAAATAATAATAATAAAAAACGTTCATATTCCAAAGAAGAAATAATTGATACATAAGAGAGAGACATACCACAGAAGTACAATATATTTACCTAGAAGACTGCATTCTGTGATATAAAATATCTCTCAATGTTACAGGTAACACTTAAATCTGCTTGGTGTTAATGTTAATGTTGCACTTGCAGGTGAGATGAGATACTTCGTGAGTTGAAACTTCACAACATCACAAAATGAACATTTATACATTTTCATGTGTACCTCTAAAACTTTATTTTGCATCAGTGAGGTTTATATTTTGAAGCCAGTGGCAAAAGTAACAGTTTGATCAGGGTTGGAGCTAAAAACTGCACGAAAGTGGACCTAGCGGGCCAAAGTTAAGAACTTGTACACCGGTTAACTGGGGAAAAAACTCACCGCAAACTGAATGTGTGTGAAACAGCGACAAACATTTACATTATCATACCCTTCCGCCTTCCAGCAGGTTCGCTATCGTTAAAATTACCCTTAACAAACAGCCAGCGCGCGCTTAATTGAAATTAAAATTCACACTTATGTCGCGAAGCTCGTCTTCTTATAACACAGCTGTCTTATTGTTATTGACAATTTTATAAACACTGACAAGAAAAATAAAGGGAGACTGTAACTTAATTAATTTAAAAACCGGAGCAAAATCAATTTAAGAGGGCTTTCTGAACTGACTGCTGACGAAGCCCTTCAGTGCTACTTGTAACTATTTTGCTTCTAGTATCACTATTTAGCACAAGGGCTACTCTAACAAATATAAATATTAACTGATGATACTAAATATTTCCGAAATATGATTTCAAAATGTAAAAACTTACCTGAGGGTATGAACGGGTAGAAATGGTGGACTCTTCCGTTTGAAAAATTTACTGTCACTGTCGCGAGGTTCATCTCCGCCAATCCACCAATAGGAATTCAGGGATTATGCAACACATATACGCCACCTTTGTTTTAGTGGATACATTTACATTTTGACGATTATTTGTTTTTAATACACCCTTTGGATTAGATTCATTAAACCATCACAATAATGGTATTGTACAAAGTAAAGAAAACACCTGGTTAGTTTATTTATTTCACAAAACGATTCGTCAAAAAGGCAAACTATAATGTATTAGGAAATATAAGTTTCATGCTAATGTACAAACTTGCATTAAAAAAGATCAAATCAAGATAATATTTGTTGACTCTCTTGTTTTAGACTACAGCAGTCATTCTCCTGTATCTTGACTCAAAAAGCTTTGTGAATGTGTTGTATATGCTTATAATTATTGTGTAATTTTTAGTTTACACTTCAGTCATAAAACATGAATTATAAAACCATTTTAATAAAAAAGGTTCTTTGCTCTCCAAGGGTTCTACATAGAACCATTTTTTTGGTAAAAGGTTCTATTGGCCAAGTACAGAACCCCAGGGTTCTATATAGAACCTCATGGAACCCTTTTTTTTAAGAGTGTATGGCATCGTGAAGCACCTTTATTTTTAAGAGTGTACCTTCTATTCATTTAGTGAAGTGCACAACAAAGTGTGCTGAATTTAGGTGATTTTCATCGGTTTACATGAATCACTGAAGTCACACAAACACAGTTCCCTTTCAGTCGGTCACTCTCAACGTCACGTCAGAGACCGACGAAATTGGGATCTCGCTTAGAGGGACCAATCTACTT
>NW_015508547.1:6134-13157 GCF_001515645.1 Sinocyclocheilus grahami | reverse complement strand
ACGGAATGAAGTTACTTTTAAGTGACTCAACTAAGTTGTCTCAGACTGATTAAAAATGTTTCATTGAGAAGGTTAATTCACTCAATTTCATACATTTTTGTGTCACACCACTTGAGTATGATTGGTACTAACTAGCTGCCTATCACCTAGCAATATCATGTATTAGTATAGTAAATGATAAGAATGACAAACTCCTGGAGTAAAGCAGCAAAACGTCCTTTCTGTAGCCTTCCATCAGTCTAAGCTCCACTCTTCCCACAGTGTTAACTAACCCAGTGTAACAGAAATAGATCGAAATCCCAACATAAATGAACATTAAACACACTCAAGTCTCCTACATTTCTCATCTTGCCCACTTTCCTGTAAAATAACACTCAATTTCAACACTTTATACGCTCCCCATTAAGTCCCATGCAAAGCACGATGGTGACTACACTTTCAGTGATGTCAAGAGCTAAAAAACAAACCCGTTTCAAGAGCTGTTGAACATACTTGATTAGTTCATAACGACCCTATAATTTAATCTGCTGTCAGTGAAAGACATCAAGTTTAGAAGAGAAACGGTTTTGTTGTGTGGATCACTAATAATGTGAGGAAATCAGACATTCTGTGTTGCCCTGTTTATTGTTTTATTTCACTGTGTGTTTATGAAGAGCAAACTACACATTAATAACCTATAAGGTGTAGTTCAGCCCAATATAATGTGACTTACTGGAAACTGCAGTTAAACTATTTAATTCTTCTCATTTTCTCAAAGAGTCTTAACTACACACGAACACATGACTGGTTTGATGGCTCTGCAAGCCCCGGGCCCAGACACCTGACAAAACAAGAATATTTAAAGATGATTGACTGTTGTGTACAAGTATGAATAGTGTTGACTGTACATACTGGTTTTCTCACATTCTGGCCATATGGTGCCTATTCGTGGGCAGGTTAGAATTATGAAATATGAAAACGGCAATAGCATCTGGTCTTGGGTCTTTATAAATATTAAAAAAGTTACTTTTTTAAAGTTCATTGGTTATGGAAATGTGCTTATTGATTGCATTGCCTCTGTGCAGAACATTTTTATGTCCCCATATGTCTGACTTTCAAAGGTAGATAGATTAGTTGGTTTTCTTTTATCACAATATCACAGTTAAGTGAAAACACAGATTGTCTGATTTACATTATTTGTGATCAGTAATCTGGATTATGTAATCAGATTCCCAAAATTAAGTACTTGTAATTAGATTAAATGCTTACATATTATTCACATGATAGCAATACATTATTCATAATTTATTGATTCTCCCTAATAATTAATTAATTACAGGTAAAACCAGACGACTTTCTACACAAACAGCAGTTTCCAGTAAATCACATGCACAATGTCACCAGCAAAAATAAACATTAAAATATTTCAAGTGCTGTTGAACGTGCTTGATTAGTTCATAATCAACCTATATATGTTAATCTAGTACACCATCAAATTAACAGAAATTAAAAGGAAAGCAATCAAGTTTGAAAGAGAAACACAGTTGTATTGTGTAGATCACAAACAGAGCTGGACAGATTACTCGCAAACTGTAATCCGTTACTGATTCCAAATTACATGACAAAACATGTCGTTAATAATGTAATCCAGGTAATGTAACCAGACTACTTTTTGATTACTTTTAGATTACTTTTGACCCAACTTGTTTATAACATTGATTTAAATAGGATAATCTTGTTTCATATTGATAAAAAATACAAAGAAAAAGAAAGTGCATTCCATTCATTGTTGTTAACAACATGAAGTGCATTAAACCTTACAAAGAGGTACTTCAAGGTGAAAGAGGTGTGACTGAGAAAAAAGTTAGGGAATCCCTGCATTACGTGTAAATAAGAAATAATGTGATTTTGTGCATTTTAATGTGTTTGAAAGACAAAAGCCTTCTAAAGACATACTACATGGTTAACCTACGTAGTGATCATTCAAATAAAAATGAATTAATGTTAATGTAAAATGATTTTTGTAAATCCAGAGGTCACATGCTGCGAGGCCTCTCGATTTTCAGTGTAATTATAGCCACACCTGACTAATGAACGCCAACAACACTGGAAGACTTTCTGAGTGTGTGTAAGCGGTAGACTATTTTACAAAGGACTATTTAAAAGATGGAACATAAATAATTAATTATTAGGGAGAATCAATAAATTGTGAATAATGTATTGCTATCATGTGAATAATATGTAAGCATTTAATCTAATTACAAGTACTTAATTTTGGGAATCTGATTACATAATCCAGATTACTGATCACAAATAATGTAAATCAGACAATCTGCACTCTGATATAACAAGAGGGTGCAATTCCCCCGATATACTGTGATTTACTGGAAACTGCTGTTTCTGTAAAAGTCGTCTGACTGCGGAGAAACCAGCCTTCATCCACTTCTTGTAAAAATTCCACTTTCATTCTTCACATTTTTTCAAAGGGTCATAAATTAGTTATTTTCAGTGATGCATACACCCCCAGGCCTGAAATTATGTTAACAAAAGAATCTGTAAAGATGGCTGACTGTTCTGATATAATAAGTATGAATAGTGTTTTCTCACACTGTGGTCATATAGAGGTGCCTCTGTAAGTTAGAATAATGAAAGTACATGCAGGTCTTTTCTCTGACCAGTAGATAAAGCACCATCAACTCTCTCATGAACAGGGCAATGCAATGTCAGTGCAGAGCATTTGGTCTCAGTTTTTTATTATAAATACTTCCTTTTTTTTTAAGTTCAGTGCATTGCATAAACTATGGTAGCAAGTTTCTGCCACTGAATAAAAAATACAATAAAAAGGGGGGGGAAAGGTAATTGCAATTTATCACACAATTCTGACTTGTTTCCCTCACGATTGAGTTTACATCTCGCAAATTTAAAATTTTCTCAGAACTGCGAGATATAAACATGCATTTGTGAGTTACAAAGTCAGAATTGTGGGATATAAATGCACAATTCTGACATTTTTTCCTTGCAATTGAGAATTTATATCTCGCAATTCTGACGTTTTTTTCTTGCAATTCTGAGTTTATATCTTGCAATTCTGACTTCTTTTCTCAGAGTTGTGAGATATAAATTTCCAATTGTGAGTTATAAAGTCCAATTCTTAGGGAAAAAAGACTGACTTTATTTCTCGGAATTGCGAGTTTATATCTTGAAATTCTGACTTTCTAACAGGCAGAGACTTAATATCATGAAAATATGACTATATAACAATTGTGAGTTTATGTCTCGCAATTCTGAGAAATAAAATTCAGAATTACGAGATGTAAACTCGCAATTGTGAGAAAAAAAGTCAGAATTGTGAGCTAAAAAGTAAATGTATTTATTTTTATTTTTTTATTCAGTGGTGGAAGCAGGCTTACAAAAAAACTACAGGTTCAGTGCAGCACATTTGTATGTTCCCATCTGAATATTCTGGATAAAATATAGAAATCATTATGTTTAAAGACAGATGTGTTAGTCAGTGATCTGTTTTCACAATATCCCAGTTAAGTGAACGCAGGTGAATTTTTAACAAGTTCACTACTTCCAGTCCAGATGATGGATCAGCACCTAGAGATGCATTAAGCAGATGTTACAATTAAAAAAATAGCACAGACCCTACCAAAATCTAACATTCACAGTCATTTAATAGCAGTGACTACAACAACACATGAAGAGACAGCAAGAAAAAACACTGATCACTGGATTTGGTCCCAGAAAACATTTTACATGTCTCAAGTCAGCACAGACCCAACCAAATGTGCCGTTCACACACATTTTTATACATTTAATCCACAATCCATCTCCATATACCGGTGCTACAGTATATTATGGATTTAATG
Organism: Sinocyclocheilus grahami; assembly: GCF_001515645.1. Taxonomy (NCBI): domain Eukaryota; kingdom Metazoa; phylum Chordata; class Actinopteri; order Cypriniformes; family Cyprinidae; genus Sinocyclocheilus; species Sinocyclocheilus grahami. The sequence goes on along the minus strand of NW_015508547.1, from coordinate 9,306 downwards.
TACATGTCTGTTACTGCTAGATTTGGTAGGAACTTTGTCACTTCGATCACACCAGAAAAAGAGAGAGTGTGTGTGTGTGTGTGTGTGTGTGTGTGTGTGTGTTTCATGATACATGTATGAATTCAATTATGAAAAATTATGGATTGGAGTTTTTTGTGTGTGTGTGTGTGTGTTGTACATGCTTCTGATGGGAACATGTCCCACCCACATCCGCAAAAGACACCTATGAAGAGTTCAAGATAAGCCTCTTTGTCTGAAAAAATATGAGTCAGAGATGATGGGAGTGGCGGGCGCAGAAAACTCTTGATAAATGCGGTGGTTGTTGCTTTCCATCACATCAGAAAGCTGATAGTCGAGAAACAGCAGTCAGATCACAGAGCAGAGCAGAAGGATGAAGTTCAACAGCGCTTTGAGTGTTGCTGCAATCACACTTCTCCACATAACAGGTAAGAGCTTACAAAAAGCCTATAAAAACATATCAGAATCAGATGTACATTTAATAATGTTTGTTTCAATTGTTTATTACCTGACAAGCCATTTATTTCCTAAGGACCTTTGTAAACACTTAACAGTTTTATATTTCTCATGACTGTAAAAACCATTGAAACTAAAGACTGACCTAATTTAGTTAATAACACCATTATTCAGATGAAAGATTTGATCTTGTTTTCATGCAGTATATGCACCTGCGCTAATGTAACAGGTGAAATAGTGTGTGTGAGCTACACAAACCAGTTTATCAGCTCTGTCTGGATTATTGTCTGCTTACTTTGTCTTTGTCTGTCCACACAGGATCGCTCTGCCAGTTAGATGGTAAGTTGTCTCTCAATGACCCTAAATCTCTTTTAACTTTGTTAACATGCTTGGATACAGCACTCTGTGAACAGCCCGCTTCTTTGGCAATGAATGTTTGTGGCTTACCCTCCTTGTGAAGGGTGTCAATGATTGTCTTCTGGACAACTGTCTGATCAGCAGTCTTCCCCATGATTGTGTAGCCTAGTGAACCAAACTGAGAGGCCATTTTGAAGGCTCAGGAAACCTTTGCAGGTGTTTTGTGTTGATTAGCTGATTGGCATGTCACCATATTCTCATTTGTTGAGATAGTGAATTGGTGGGTTTTTGTTAAATGTGAGCCAAAATCATCACAATTAAAAGAACCAAAGACTTAAACTACTTCAGTCTGTGTGCATTGAATTTATTTAATACACGAGTTTCACAATTTGAGTTGAATTACTGAAATAAATGAACTTTTCCACGACATTCTAATTTATTGAGATGCACCTGTATATAGCGCTTTATTGTATATTGCTGTACACCCAAAGTGTTTTACAATCATATGGAGGGTCGCTCCTCAACCACCACCAGTGTGCAGCATCCACCTGGAGCCTCAGTACAACAGAGCCAGTGCACTCACCACACACCAGCTACAGGTGGAGAGGAGAGAAAGATAGAGCCAATTCAGTGGATGGGGATTATTAGGAGGCCATGATAGACATGGGCCAGTGGAGGGAATTTGGCCAGGACACCGAGGATATACCCCTACTCTTTACGAGAAGTGCCATGGGATTTTTAATGATCACAGAGTGTCAGGACCTGGGTTTAACGTCTCTTCCAATGGACGGTGCTCTTTGACAGCATAGTGTCCCCATCACTACACTGGGGCGTTAGGACCCACACAGAGCACAGGGTGAGCGCCCCCTGGTGGCCACATTAACACCTCTTCCAGCAGCTACCTAGTTTCCCAGCAGGTCTCCCATCCGGGTACTGACCAGCTCAACCCTGCTTAGCTTCAGTGGGCGACCAGTCTTGGGCTACAGGGTGATATGGCTGCGGGCCATATATTCATATTTGACATACCATAACTCCATGTTTAATCCCAGATTTATAAATGCAGACCAAACAATTAAAATGTTAATTATGCAAGAAAACCTTGTGCTTTGGACATCTGAACCACTTATTTAGACTTATTTCATTTATTTACATTTACATTTAGTCATTTAGCCGACATTTTTATCCAAAGCGACTTACAAATGAGGACAATAGAAGCAATCAAAACTAACAAAAGAGCAACAATATATAAGTGCAAATTATATATTTATTTAATGAGTAGATTAGGCACACATTTTAATAAAGCCAAATCAGTTTTTTTTTTGTAACAAGTAAATACGTTCGTTGACGTAAGACATAACACTTAAGACACTTTTTCGCCACCTGCTGGTGTATTTATGTAATATTAAGAAATGGTTACTGAACGAATCTGAATGAATAATTTTGGTGAACGAACTGAAAACGAATGAATCTCTTGAAAGAATCAAAATTTCCACCACTAAAAGGCAATCCCAGAAACGCGTTTGAAACAGCCCTCGTTTACTACATCACAAAAGTCAATAACCAATCAGATTCCTAGCATTAGCATATCCATTTGTACAAACGCGGCGCACTTTTCCCCTCCGCTGCCTCAAGGTAAAAACTGACTAGAGATCTCTGGATTACCAGCACAAAACCAAAAATAAAATTGAGCGAAAAACCCATGAAGCCATGGTTTATCGTGAATTTAGAGCCGCTAACTTACTTGAATAATAACCCGCGGCAACAGTGTAAAAGTATCCAGGAGTCAGGCGCACCTCTCCCACATTGGTTCGCGGGCACAAATTGAAACCACAAACTTGGCTGCATTCGAGTCTTCAAGGCATTTTGAGGACACAACATCGTCAAATAAGCAACTTTAACATTATTAGCTGTTTGATAACATAGTGAAGCCAAGGGCTAATTATATGTGTCAGAAAGATACGATTTAGCATTCTGATACATCGACTTCTAAACGACCCTGTATAATTTTCTCTTCCTCCTCTTCTGAATCAGTTTCTGGTTCAAACATATATGGCTTAATTAAACCAATATGTCCACTTGCCATTGTATCGTGTTTACTACAGTTCAGTTAGTGGATCAGGAGGCCCTGCTGGATTGGCTGAGTGGAGGTGGGGCTAATTTGCATATTCATGCATGTTCCGCGTATAGTAAATGAAGCAAGGGTGTAGAGTTACATTCAAGCTATTTTAAGGCATGAGATAATTATTTTCATGAGAAAAAAAACAAACATTTAAAGTCACCATGAAATCAAAATTTAAAATACTTATTTTTTAATGGAATACTGTAGTGTTTATTATAAATA
>NW_015508547.1:0-4493 GCF_001515645.1 Sinocyclocheilus grahami | reverse complement strand
TCCTCATAAGGCTGCGGTTCTCTTGGTTGGTTGTGCATCTTTTTCCTTCCACTCCACTCCTTTCTGTTAACATGTTTGGATAGAGCACTCTGTGAACAGCCAGCTTCTTTGGCAATGAATGTTTGTGGCTTACCCTCCTTGTGAAGGGTGTCAATGATTGTCTTCTGGACAACTGTCAGATCAGCAGTCTTCCCCATGATTGTGTAGCCTAGTGAACCAAACTGAGAGACCATTTTGAAGGCTTAGGAAACCTTTGCAGGTGTTTTGAGTTGATTAGCTGATTGGCATGTCACCATATTCTAATTTGTTGAGATAGTGAATTGGTGGGTTTTTGTTAAATGTGAGTCAAAATCATCACAATTAAAAGAACCAAAGACTTAAACTACTTCAGTCTGTGTGCACTGAATTGATTTAATACACGATTTTCACAATTTGAGTTGAATTACTGAAATAAATGAACTTTTCCACAACATTCTAATTTATTGAGATGCACCTGTACATTTGCAGATTGATAATAGTGGGATTGAAGCAGACTTTCTCTATTTACAGTGCCGGTGTGTCTAACACTGTGATGTACTTTGGTCGTCTGAAGCAATCCGGCTCAAACCCTAATGAGACGTCCAGGACAGCGAGTCCAATCATCAACCATCCTAACTATGTCGGTGCTCCTTATGACAACGATATAGCACTGGTCCAGCTCTCCTCCTCTGTGACTTTCTCTGATTACATAAGGCCGGTCTGTCTGGCAGCGGCTGGGAGTGTATTTGGTGGAGGTATGGAGAGCTGGGTCACTGGATGGGGCAGACTACAATCTGGAGGTGAGTGAACATTTGCTTGCTAGTTATTCTGTAAACCTCAACAATTTACCTAGAAATGTTTTTTTAAAGCCATAAAATTTGTCCTCTGATCTGTGTCACAGGCTCAGTGTCTGATATGCTGCAGGAGGTGACGATGACAGTTGTGAACAACATTGACTGTAATAAGTCTTATGGAGGGAGCATCACAAGCAATATGATTTGTGCTGGACAGCAAGGGAAAAGTGCATGTCCGGTAAGACATCAGTCATTCATTTTAACCATTTTTAATCCAAAGTTATTTACAAAACACCTGCAAACTTTACACTGCCAACATTGTTGCTTAATGAAGCCCAGTCTTAAACTCAAACACTACGACTAGGGATGCACTGAAATGTCGGCCGCCGAAAATGGTGTTTTTACTTTTTGGTCGAAAGAGAAAAACGGCTGAAAATATATTCCGCCCCGCCCTTGCAGCGTTCAGTCCCAAAGGATGATGAATTCTAAACATAAATAAAACAACACAGTTTATTAAAGAAACTAACAGAAATTAATCCAAAATAGTAAGCCAAGCAAGTGTGCACTGCACAAACAATACCAGACAACACAACACAACACAGAGGAACTTAAAAACACAGTGATAACGAACTAAAGGGAGAACAGGTGTGCTGATTAATGAATGTCCATGGTGACTGATGAGTGGCGGGAAGATAGAACAAAGAATACAGGAAGGTGAAGTGACAAACTAAAAGTCCATGATAATGAAACTAAAAAACCTAATGGTGACATCCCAGCAGTGTTCAGTGCTCAGGTTTCACTCTATATAAGATAATAATATAGTATAGTCTATATAGATTATAATATAATATAGTCTATATAAAGCACCGACAGATGTCTTAATTTCAGCATTTACTAATACGTTATTAAAATCAAAAGTTGTTAGTGTATTTTTTAATGAACCTGAACTAATGCACATGTTTCTCATGTCATCATCTCTTTGGGAAATTCATAATAAATAATAATAACTCAAGATGCTCTGTTGAGATATGTGTGATATATGCTTTATTTAAACAGCAAAGGAAATACATGAAATTGGTTTGAGCCAGTAAATGAAAATGCATTGATGGACACACGGCCGGCATACTTTCACCATTGGGTTATTGCATACTTCTGTCTGTAATACAGTTGTTTATAGTATACTGTCAGATATATAAATGCTGAATGTGTCTCAATACAGGGAGACTCTGGAGGTCCAATGCTCAGCAGGAACGGCTCCCTGTGGATTCAGTCCGGCATTGCAAGCTTTATAATAATCCCGTGTGATGACCCCAAACATCCCAATGGGTTCGCCAGAGTCTCTCAGTACCAGGACTGGATCAAGTCTTACACGGGAAGCAACCCACCTGGATTTGTTGCATTCAATGCAGCATCCAACTTCAACCTCAGAAGTGTTTCCAGCCTCCTCTTATTCCCCCTTTCTCTCACAGTCTCCATCATTCCTTTCACCTTCTCCCTCTTTCTCACTTCCTAAAGATCGCTTGAACAGTACTTCTCAGGTTTGTTTGATGAAGAGGACAGTTCTGCTGTACATGCTCTCATAAATATGAGGAAAAAACAGTTATATTATTGTATTTGCCATTTATTCTTTATCATGCTTTAAATGTACTATACTTCAAAAGCTCTCTTACTGACATTTGAAGAGGAAACACTAATAAAGTTCAGTTCATCATGCTTCTCTGAGATTCAGGATGTTTGCATAAATAGTAGAGATGGACTGATATGGATATATTCCTTGTATATGTTTGATAAATAATGCATTCATTTTCATTTCGGGGTAAACTAAATGAATCTGGCTCCACATAGTTTAAGTTTATGTGTTTACAGGGGCAATGCACATTAATAAGCATAACTGTAAATGTGCCAAAATTAGCTAAAAAGGCTATTTTTCATCTGTTGACAGATTGTTCAAATGTCACCCTAAAAACAAAGAAAGAGCATCATTACACATATACACCTACTAAAATGCAAAATATTAGTAAATTATCTAGACAAAGTAAAAATATGAGGGAAAGGAGAGAGAGAGAGAGAGACAGAGAGATATCTTGTATAATATATCTTCTTTAATAATTCAGTAAAAACATAAGACCTATATTTTTAAAGAATACAAATATTCAAACATACATATATTTACAATTTTCTTACTTAGCTCTTGTCTCTTCTGACTAAAATCATCTTGTAGATTTACATCATTTTTATCAATTAATATAATCTGGATTTTTTAAATACCATTCTCTAATTTTGGCATTTCATATTTAATTTTACAGGACGTGTGTGCCACAAATTGTTGACAGAAAAGCTTAATCTGAGTTTTCCCTATCTCCCACCACTGAAGAAGATTATCATAATAATTTTTTGCCTCAACCCAACAATTCCAAAACAATTTAAAATTCTCATAAAAATTAACATCTTGAATTAATTTAATATCAAAATGCCAATAAAAGAATTGTGGTTTTGTTTCTGATAAAATAACATTCACATTAATAAGCTGATGATCAGAGATAATACAGGGTGTGATATATGCACTTATCACTCTATTACACTGATTGTTATTAGGGATGCAACGATTAACCGATTTCACTATTAACCGGGCTTTAAATCATCATGGTTAATTAATCGTAAAGGCTCCGCAACACTGTGTTTCTGACGGAGGCTATTACGCACGCACACTGGATTAACTATGGCAGAGGCACCTAGCAGCGAAACTCTGTTTCCTCCAAAGAAGCGCCTGAAGTCGGCAGTTTGGGATTATTTTGGGTACACAAAGAAGATTGAAGATGACGGATCACCTGTTTGCAAAACGTGCGGTAAAAAGGTTGCTGCTAAAGGATCGAATACATCAATTTTGATGCAGCACCTGCAGGATCACCACCCAGCTTTGCACGCTCAAGTAAAGGTAATACATAATAACGGAGTTAAATTACGTGGCAAATAACTTAATAAAATATGTTGGTAGGGAATTAAATATAAACGTGTCACTTACAATCAATGCCGTAGCGGTGAGAGTTGTGGGCTTTCAGTGCAATGTAAACAAAGCCGCATGTAATGTTCGTCACGTGTAAAGACACGTGTAAAATTTGATTAATTATTAAAAATTATTAAAATGAATATGTATGGATAATAGTTGATGACAATAACAGTTCAGTTAATAAGTTAATATTAGTCTTATATTAATAATAATATTAAATATTATAGAAATATAATTGTTAATGTAATTAAATATTGAAAATCAACTTAAATCATTCCTGCAAGTCTAGTCAAAGGTCATCTTGGTATGGATTTTTTTTTCTTATTCATTTTTAGCTCAAGACTAGTGGTGTAGCTGCAGTTCAACAACCAACTGTTGCCGAATCCTTTGCAAAGTGTGTGACTTATGCTCCCACTTCAAAACAAGCCCAGGATTTGAATAAAGCAGTGGCCTATTTCATCTCCAAAGATATGATGCCATTTCAGATTGTGGAAAAACTTGGATTTCTTCATCTGATGAAAAAAGCAGTGCCACAATACAAAGTTCCAACAAGAAGCTACTTCTCCACAAACAAAATCCCAGCCATGTACAAGGAGGTACGAGCAAGTGTGGAGGAACAGCTGGCAGAAGGTGTGTGGTTTGGCGTAACCACAGACCTGTGGACCAGCCATGGT
>NW_015508546.1:21184-21425 GCF_001515645.1 Sinocyclocheilus grahami | reverse complement strand
AATCATATCAACTTGTGGAAAATGGGCACCCTATGACCCCTTTAATAAGATTTCCCCAAGAAACGGGCAAGAATGAACTCATGAATGGGCCGTCCAACATGATTCCTGTTCTTTCTTTCATGGTTGTCCAAGATGAATTTCCCAGAAGTGGGACAATAAAATATCTTCTTCTTCTTCTTTCGGTCAGCAAAGGACCAACGCAGTGTTGGGGAAAGTTACTTTTAAAAGTAATGCATTACAA
>NW_015508546.1:15568-16972 GCF_001515645.1 Sinocyclocheilus grahami | reverse complement strand
ACAATCTTCTTGTTTTTTAACTGAAAGTCTAACCGATGTTTCAGAAAACATTTCACCTATCCGTTATTAGTTTCTCCATCCATATTACCTTCTATCCCATATCATATCTACTATAACTTTGAGATCTGATATTTGCTGAGAGGTAACTGTGGGACTCGATGTATTCTAGCACAATATTAACTTTATTTTGAAAAGGGAAGTAAGAAATTTCTTGACGGAAAATATCGACTCACTTCTGCAAAAAGGGTAGTGGAAGTCCTTGCTGACCCGCAGATCATGTTGGCAGTGGATGATCGTCAGCTATATTTCCATCTGAGCACAGCTTTTTCTTGAAATACTTATTTTTTTTTGAAAAACATTAATAGATTTTTTATTAATTTAAAAAAAAAAAAAAATCTAAAATGTTTTCTTACAGTAAAAGTTACAGTATAGTTGTAAAAATGTGCAATTTGTCACTTTTTAAAAACGAATTCTGTCAGATATATTCTGTTTAAAAACTGTCTTGGCTGATTGATGGAATGTATCAGTGCTTGTGTTGAATTTTGGGAAATTTCTGATTTCTGAGAATTCTTGTTTATTTCATGCTGAGAGAGGCGATTGTGTACGTCCCATGAGACTTTGCAAACAAATTTGTTCTCTGAACTGGAATACCTACTCAATGTAAAACTCTTGACTGCAGTAATGTAACTTCTGAATCGAGTCACACAAACCACACGTAACATGAGTGTGTTTATGCGTTACTCATTTGATTCCTAACATGAGCGTTATGATCTCTAGCCAATATCAGAAACCCCTAGTGGTATCATACCATCAATAGTCTAATATCCCACATATGGGCATGTTCTCAAAGATTAAGTATGCCTGTATAAGGGAATAATTCATAGCACACACTTTAGGCATAACCAAAAATTGTGCAGACAATTATGATAAATATAAAAATTAATGTGTAGTAATGTAGAGTGATATAGAAATCCATATCAGTCAACTTAAGCATACATGAATATTTATTGTATTTGTTTGCACTGTGATTGAAAAGTTCATATTTTTTTGCTACAGTACACTATAGCCAGATCATTCATTATTAAATGGAGAAGTTATATGAAAATTAACAAATGATCTGGTTCTTTCCCTTTATGAAGCTGCAAACAGTGAAATATTAATACATCAGAATGCTCCCTCTCAATTTTACAAGTAAATCTTGCAAAAGAAGGTCACATTTGCCCAGAAAAATTAAACTACATTTATTATTATTATTTTAGATTTGTACTTTTAATTGACTTTGTTTTGATTCAAGGAAATATTTTTAAGACCTTTAAGACTTTTGATTTCATAATTAAAATGTTTTCTCACCAAATTCTCATTACTCTATAATATATATAGCAATGCAATTAAACATTTCAAAAA